>NW_001889905.1:457997-541559 GCF_000143565.1 Laccaria bicolor S238N-H82
CTAATGTCAGGCACAGTGTGCAGTTAGGTTGGGAACTGTTTCCCATGCTCTTTGGGCCACTGGAGTTAGTGGCTAGCTTAGTGTTCTCATTGTTCATGACGATGTCCGCACTATTTCCTAATTGGGAAAAGCGTTACACTTTTTTTAGACACAGCTGATGTCAGGCACAGTGCGCATTTAGGTTGGGAACTGTTTCCCACGCCTTTTGGGCCAGAAGAGTTAATGGCTAGCATGGTGTTGTCATTGTTAATGATGATGTGCGCACTATTTCCTAATTCGGCCATTTCCTAATTGGGAAAAGCGTTACACTTTTTTCTGCCACACCTAATGTCAGGCACAATGCACATTTAGGTTGGGAACTGTTTCCCACGCTCTTTGGGCCACTGGAGTTAGTGGCTAGCTTAGTGTTGTCATTGTTTATGACGATGTTCGCATATTTCCTAATTTGGAAAGTCATTACATAATATCAGTTTGGTTTGTACTGTCCGCTTTTTCACTACAAAAATTACTAATGTGCGCTTTTTTCATTACTAAACTTTGTAGTGTCCGCTTTTTAGACTACAAATGCATGTAGTGTGCGCTTTTTTGACTACAAATGTTTGTAGTCTTTGTAAAATTACTAGTGTGCGCTTTTTTCATTACTAAAGTTTGTAGTGTGCGCTTTTTTCATTACAAATGTTTGTAGTCTTTGCCTTTTTCATTACAAAGGCTTGTAGTGTGCGCTTTTTTCATTACAAATGTTTGTAGTGTCCGCTTTTTTGACTACAAATGTTTGTAGTGCGCTTTTTCATTACAAATGTTTGTAGTGTCCGCTTTTTTGACTACAAATGTTTGTAGTCTTTGGCTTTTTCATTACAAAGGCTTGTAGTGTGCGCTTTTTTGACTACAAATGTTTGTAGTCTTTGCCTTTTTCATTACAAATGTTTGTAGTGTGCGCTTTTTTCCTTACAAATGTTTGTAGTGTCCGCTTTTTTGACTACAAATGTTTGTAGTCTTTGCCTTTTTCATTACAAATGTTTGTAGTGTCCGCTTTTTTGACTACAAATGTTTGTAGTCTTTGCCTTTTTCATTACAAAGGCTTGTAGTATATGCTTTTTTCATTACAAATGTTTGTAGTGTCCGCTTTTTTGACTACAAATGTTTGTAGTCTTTGCCTTTTCCATTACAAAGTTTGTAGTGTCTGCTTTTTTAGCGTACAAAGATATTATCNCCTGTCTCTATCTAGGTACACGAGGATATAGCTCAATGTTTTAGAGCAACTGAGTCTAGCCAAAACAGCTCTTAATCATTCAGCCTTTGTACCATACAGGGAATTACATGATGATGAAATGGAAAGTAAGAAGAGGCTACACTGAGATGTCAAAACTCATGCCCAAGTTGTCTTGTCCTGACTTTCCCTTTGACCAGCTTCTGTCATGTTCTCATCATCTCCAACACTCTTTGCATATCTCTGGGGACTCATGTATGTCTGACCATAGCCAACCTCAACATGATCTCTTTCAGGACTATGCTGTCCTCCCTTTCTATTTCATAATCAGTTGCAACCATCTGCCCTTTCCCATAGTTACTGTTAAATGTAATTCCTTGCAGGGTACAAAGAGTGAATGGTTTGCCAGCTGTTTAACTACAGTCAATTTTTGTGAAACATCAGCTATACCCCATACACCTTCATGTAATGTAAAAAGCAAAGACTACAGACATTTGTAGTTGAAAAAAGCGGACACTACAAACATTTGTAATGAAAAAAGCACATACTACAAGCCTTTGTAATGAAAAAGGCAAAGACTACAAACATTTGTAAGGAAAAAAGCGCACACTACAAACATTTGTAATGAAAAAGGCAAAGACTACAAACATTTGTAGTCAAAAAAGCGCACACTACAAGCCTTTGTAATGAAAAAGCCAAAGACTACAAACATTTGTAGTCAAAAAAGCGGACACTACAAACATTTGTAATGAAAAAGCGCACACTACAAACATTTGTAGTCAAAAAAGCGGACACTACAAACATTTGTAATGAAAAAAGCGCACACTACAAGCCTTTGTAATGAAAAAGGCAAAGACTACAAACATTTGTAATGAAAAAAGCGCACACTACAAACATTTGTAGTCAAAAAAGCGGACACTACAAACTTTAGTAATGAAAAAAGCGCACACTAGTAATTTTACAAAGACTACAAACATTTGTAGTCAAAAAAGCGCACACTACATGCATTTGTAGTCTAAAAAGCGGACACTACAAAGTTTAGTAATGAAAAAAGCGCACATTAGTAATTTTTGTAGTGAAAAAGCGGACAGTACAAACCAAACTGATATTATGTAATGACTTTCCAAATTAGGAAATATGCGAACATCGTCATAAACAATGACAACACTAAGCTAGCCACTAACTCCAGTGGCCCAAAGAGCGTGGGAAACAGTTCCCAACCTAAATGTGCATTGTGCCTGACATTAGGTGTGGCAGAAAAAAGTGTAACGCTTTTCCCAATTAGGAAATGGCCGAATTAGGAAATAGTGCGCACATCATCATTAACAATGACAACACCATGCTAGCCATTAACTCTTCTGGCCCAAAAGGCGTGGGAAACAGTTCCCAACCTAAATGCGCACTGTGCCTGACATCAGCTGTGTCTAAAAAAAGTGTAACGCTTTTCCCAATTAGGAAATGGCCCAATTAGGAAATAGTGCGGACATCGTCATGAACAATGAGAACACTAAGCTAGCCACTAACTCCAGTGGCCCAAAGAGCGTGGGAAACAGTTCCCAACCTAACTGCACACTGTGCCTGACATTAGGTGTGGCAGAAAAAAGTGTAACGCTTTTCCCAATTAGGAAATGGCCCAATTAGGAAATCATCAAAGCGGACACTACAAAATTTTAGCCTCACTTCAGTCAAAGCTATTGGTAAATATATATAAACAAACTTCGAAATGAGGGTTTTCTGCCTTCCTCTGCCTAAATAAAAATAGATTATGGTTCCTGATACCATGGTATGGTATGAGGGTGCATGGTATGGTATGGTATGGGAGTGTGATACCATGGTATGGTATGGTATGAGGGTGCAATACCATGGTATGGTATGGTATGGGAGTGTGATACCATGGTATGGTATGGTATGAGGGTGCTATACCATGGTATGGTATGGTATGGGAGTGCAATACCATGGTATGGTATGGGATGGAATTGCAACACCATGGTATGGTATGGTATGGTATGGTATGGTATGGGATGGGATGGGATTGCAAAACCATGGTATGGTATGTTATGGGAGTGCAATACTATGGTATGGTATGGTATGAGAGTGCAACATGGGATTACAACACCATGGTATAATATTTTGATAATGGAGACTCTGACAAGACTTTGGATTGGACAGATTCACCTAGCTTCAATAAATTGGACCAACTATTATGACAAAGAAGACTTTGGCCAAACACTCAGGACAACAATACTTGATTCCAACATATGTAGTGTTTAAGAAAATTGAGATTATATGATGGTGTTGTTGGCCATACTATATGTGTATGCTATGTAAGTAGGCAGGACTGTCTGATTGGCCCTACTGGGCAAAATATATTTAACCTATTATTGAAAGCATTCATATTAATGGCTTTTCAGGAATGAAAAAACCCTCAATTGAACTGATTTTTAAAGGTTGGAGTTCACTATCTGGCCTCCACTTGGAATTGGAAATCTTAGCAAAAACCTGAAAGCCTTTTCACTTTTCTTTTCTTCTCTATGACCACTTCATCACAATAGATGTGGTTTTGTTTGATTTGGATGAATATTGTTTTAATAGAAAGGATTGGGAAAGATATGTATCATTAAATGGCTTTGGATGCATGGGAAATCTGGGATAAAGCCTATTTAAACTCATTTTCAATAGATGGTTTGGACTATCTGGCCTCAATTTGTAGCCTAATATCTCAGGAAAAACCTGGAGAACCACCCCACAAAAAATGGCACCCAATGGACGAGTATTGCAGCCTGCAGAAATAATTTTTATATTTTGGAAAAGGACCCCAGACACCCTATGTCAGCTTTGGTATGATGGTATGAAGACATCATACCATCTGGTATGGTATGGTGACATGGTATTGGTATGGTATGGTAACATGGTATTGGTATGAGTGGGGTATGGTATGGGTTTTCCATTCCATGGTACCATGGTATTGGTATCAAGCTCATATACCACCCCGGAATGGGTACCCTCAAGGCACCCTAAATCAAGGAATTGATGTACCTCATAGGTACCCAAAAATGGGTGACTGAAGTGGAGTGTTGAGGAAACCGGTCTATCGATACCTCGATAGCTGTAATCAAAAGGAACAAGGCAGCGAAGCACCGCGCTAGTTCATCATAAAAGAAGAAAAGAAATGTGTCCATTACTGCACATAGCTAGCTAGGGATGCAAAAAAAAAAAGGGTTGAACCTCTACGATGAACAAGTAGTAGCGACTCTTTACACACGAAAAGAGCAGGATTCATCAGGAATAAACGGCGGGATACATATTCATAATGCGAAACTGGAATGCCCTTATCGCGCAGCCAACTTCGTCCCTAAGGAACCCTCGATACAAGCCGACGTCTCTTCTTCAATCTCCTCTTGAACAGCTTTCCACCCCTCAGCCGTGAGCTCCGCGAATCCCTTTGATATGTCTTTCTCGAAATACCGAGGGACGAACCTTTGTATCAAAAGGGACAATGTTAGTTTACAGAAAGATAGAAGAAGAAAAGAAAGTCAAAACAGAAAAAGAGAAAAGACAAAAAAGAACAAAAATAAAACTCACTCAACACCCCTCTTCTTCCTCTCAGCAGCCTCATCCCTCTGCCTCTGCTCAATCCCAACCTTCTCCCTCGTTGCCTCCCCAAACTCCCTCTTCACCAAATTATCCGTAACGTTCTCCCAAAGCCTCCGACTCTCATTCTCAAGCTGCTTCTCCAAAGGCCTCACCACCTTTGGTATAATCTCCATCGCCGACAGGTCAATCAACGTGGCCCACTCCCCCGAATACCCCGTGGCGGTGACGTCGGCTTTGGATGCAGACGCAGAGGGTATATGGGGCGTGGGGAGTTGCGTGTGGGAAGGGTTGGGTGAGGAAGCGGAGGATGAGATGGTGGGTGGGTAGGACCCCGCGCCGACTCGTCGCCACCGGACGTGTCCTTTCCATGAGCCGTCAAAGACGGCGACGATGCGGTTGTGTGGTACGTGTTTCACTTTCGTCCATTCTTCGTGGTCGGCCTCGCCATCGTGGACGGTGTGGATGACGCCCTCCATCAGGAAATGAGCCCGGCCCAGCCATGACTAACATCGCATCAATCAATTATCAACCACTCGAGGAACAAGACGGAAAGACGCACCTCCTCTTTATATTCGATAATCGTCCTAAACCTTTGTCCGTGCTTCCCCCCGCTAACACTGATAACCGTCGACTCTCCAACAGTAACATAAAAACTCCCCCTCAATATCCCATTAACAGACGCAATAGGATGCGTGATATGATAGCGCTCCCCCTCCCCAAACCCACCCGTAACCCTCACAAATATACCCTGGTTATACTGTCCAGGAGAAACACGTAACGTCGTCCCGGAGACTTTGGCTGATATCTGGTCGATGCCGAAGAGCTCTAAGGATCTTTCGGGGCATGTGGCGAAGTACGCGGAGACGGGGGGATGGTGGGATACTTGTTCAGTAACGTACACCACCCTCGCCGTCTCACCCGCGCCAGTGCCACTAGACTCAATGGGGCCCTCACCAGTGCCCAAGCTGAACTTGGACAGCCTCTTCAGTGCCTGAGCCTCATCCGGCTCCGCTTCCACCGAAGTCGCAGCTGTCGAAGGGCTCTTTGGAGGCTTGGACAAAAAGCTGCTGCGCCCGCTCTTGGCGCTCTTCGAGCTCGAGCTGACTGCGCTGCGCACGCTGGCTGTCTCGGAGACGAAGGAGGGGCGGCCCTTGGGTATCGTTGAAGAAGAGTCAGAGGAGTCGGAGTTGGGGAACCGTGCGGGTGTTACGTCCCAGTGGGCGCGGAAGTGTTCGCCTAGGACGGAGTTGTAGGGTTTGCAGACTTTGCCGTGCTGTTGGTAGGGGTTAGAGGGAAGGCGGAGGTGGAGGGGGGACATACGATGAATTTGAGGTCCTTTGTTAGCGTGAACCGGAGCACTGCGAGCATCCTTTCAAAGGGATGTGGCGAGTCGTTGATCCTGCCACGCAAAGCCCCTCGATAAGCGCGTACACACATGTGACACATAGGAAGGACTCAACGCAGCGAACACGTCCGGTCTATCGAGGTATTGCCAGTACTCGAGGTTAGGGATAGGTTCCAGAAGTGAAGCGGGTAACGAAAGACGCCTGCCGTGTCGTTACAATAAGCAAGCAAGAGCGTCATCGATGAGCAACATCAAAACCAAAAGAAAAGACAGACGAACATGGCAGCAATATCCTTCACACCTAAACACTTCTTTACAAGCTGCACTATCATCTTGAGTTTCCCGCCGTCGCCAGTGTCGCCCGAGTCTGCCACCGAGATGGGCGGTCCGGGTGCGTCTTCGTCGATGGGGCTTGCTGGGCCCGCTTTCGGGTCGTTGTTGCTCATTAATGTGAATTTGAGGGGTAAAAGAAGGAAGGAGGATGGGTAGGAAGAGGAAGAGGAAGAAGGAGCTGGAAACCGAAGAGTGGCTAAGAAGGAAGGTGGTGAGCGCCAGCGCACGTGCGGCTATTGTGCTGTCTTTCTTCTTGTTTGATTCAGACATCGCCAATCCATTGAACGCCAATCTCGGGATTTTTTATTTCAAGTATAGCGTGTGGCTAGACGGCGCGAGGTTAATACCTTATCTCGTCAGCTTATCTCCAGCTTGAGGTACAACTTGCCAGCACTTGCGCACTTCCTTGGTGCCTTCAAGTACTAAACTCGGAGCCCGATACTCGAGTATGGTACGTTCTCTTCAATCCATTTGATAAAATACTTACCCACCTATCTTCCAGTTGAATCCTTCAGGTTCCTCCCAGCGGAGTCACTATGGCGTAGCTTGGCGCCGTCATGCGTACCAAGTCTACGGATAGGGGATGGGCCCCAAGCGAGATACCTTAGGCGCTCTTTGGTGACGCAGCCCGTCCATTGCAGGAAGGGCTTCTACGACTTGAAAAGACGGACCGTTTCTAGTGGCGGCGTGTTGGTTTCAAAGGCTGAACCCAATGGAATAACATCGCGTCTCTTTATACTGCTTATTAGCGCTGGGTACCGGTGTTCATATGTACCAAGATGCTACTCGTCGTCCGTTGGAGTTAACATCACTGTCCGAGGAATTTTTCTAACACCGCCCCCTCGGTAATTCAGTTGGCCCGAAATACTATTGACGAGAGCAAACGGACTCCGTCGAGCCAAGGCCACCATCCATGGCCAGTCGACCAAGGACTTGAAGTTCACAGCGCTCAAAGACCAGCGTGGAATGTTCAGCCTGAGTGGGCGTCTGATAGCTGGTACAAGCCGCATATGCCACGAATTCTTTGAACAGCTCTTAACTAAGCGGTCAGCAGTTCTCATTAAACTTTCCGTTCGCAAAGGATGTATAAGTTGAAGAGGCTGCTGTTCAGCAACGGTCACCGATCCTCCATGAGAAACCATTTAAACACACAAACAACGATTGATTCATTCAGGAGTCAATGATACAAGCATAACTATTCAAATCCTTGACACAGCAGACATATCTAGCAATGCACACGAATCAATTGAGTGTCGGGAGCATGAGAAAAAGATGGGCATACCTTGGAAGGCAGAGTCGCACTGCGACACAGCTTCAACTCATTTAATACTCTCCCTCCAAGCCGCTCTTCGCAACCTGAGGCTGGAGGCCGTACAGCTCCTGGGGTGGGTTGTTATACCCTTTGACAGGCACAAATGCACCAGTGGGCACCACGCCAAAGCTCGAAATGCCCCAAATAGCTCCATCCTCCTTAGCCTTCGAACCCTTGTCAGTCCAAACCTGGCTTCCAGGAGATGTGTTGTGCAACGCGAGCCTATGGATGGCCTTAATACCCTTTGCCTCCTGCGCGGTAGGCTTGTTGTGGCTGCGGGTGAAGAAACCACCGACTACGATGTAATCGGGCGTGGGGCCTACGCCGCGCCAGAGCGCGTAGTCAGTCGGTTTCCCGGAGCCAGCGTCGTTCCACACTTGGATCCAGTCGGCAACGTCGACAAGGACGCCTGGTTCGAGCGCCCTGACAACGATTCCGGTGCCAGGAGTGTTGCCGTTGTTCGTCGCAGCTGGACCGAGGTAGTACCAGCCATTGGAGACTAATTTCGTCGTCGTTGCATTAGTTGATCAGACCGGACGTAGCGGGTCCAAAAGACTTACGATCGGGCCTCCAGGTCGACAGGTCGGCAGAGGCACCGGAGCCAGCATCATTGTTGATAAGCTGCTTGAAGGTTACGTTCCTGTATTCGACTTTAGCGTTAGCCATGATGAATAGAGGGTATTGCGATTGGATGCGAGAAAGATGTGGTGAATGAAGTGTAAGGGCGATGTGGAGAACAGCGCTGTAGAGGAGGAGCGAAAGTGCCCTCTTTTTATAGTCCCAAGGGGGGCCTCACGGTGGCCCCAGCTCGGGCATCGTTTGAAGACCTCGCTCCGTTTTCGGTCAAAGAAATTCTAGAAAGGCATCAGATTAATGAACACATGAACGACGGGTATGCTGAGGACAAGGAAGCGCTCGATTTGATGCTACAAAAAACTGCAAGGGAGATATTTACTTCAACAATTAGGCATGTCAAGTCACAAGTGGCTGTTTTCGCGGCCTGTCCAGGTTGAGAAATCCGTCGGGGATGTCGGGAGTCTCTTTTGCACAAGAATGGCGTCATGAATAGTTTGGGGCCCATTATGAGTTACCTACCTTCCAATGCAGCTCTAGCGTCAAGTGACGTTCGAAGTCCTTTCAGTGGCAATCAATGATAATGGCGAGCGAAATGGAAGGTGTTTGACAGCGACCAATGATTGACAGCGTTGTAAAAAATCTACCCGGAGAATGATTATCTGTCGTGGCGGCGAACTGACGCTACTGCCTTGGGTCGCTCAGCTGTTGCGAGTCCCAACTCATCGACCTAAGTTTCAATTGAGGAAAACAGTGATTGACCAGGGTAGGATTCCGACTGGTTCCGAGTTGTCTACACTGTCAAGAGCCTGGCACGAAGGAATCCGACGTCATTGTGGCGAAGATTCTGGGATCGGACTTCTTCAACAGAGGTTCGGTTGTGGCAAAATTATCTGCAATTATTGGATAAGAGCCGAAGGGAAATGGGGTGGCGTTACAACTTGTTATTACTGCCATTGAGGTAGTGTGCGTAGCACCAAGGGAACTTTAGCCCCTCCGAACTACTACTCCTAAGTAAGCAGAAATTTATGAGAGTCTGGCGATCTGAAAGACTCACGATGGCCCGGGGTTTTGAAATTTGAACGTTTGAACACTTAAAGTTGAGGGTTCCGAGTGACGGGCCTCAGAGGCCAATTCTTTTGATGGTGGTTGGACCAAGGTTGGACAAAACGATTGAGAAACCCGCCTCCCGAAAAGTCACATGCTCTCTGGCCATTCATCGTTACGTCAGCCAGGTGACCTATTGCAATCCCTTCAAATCCAATTCAAGCGTGGAGTATGAAGAGATTGGTGAGTACATAACTATCTTAGAATTCCGTAGCGATATTGACACATTTCCGAGCTAGTCAGCAAGCCAATACCAGGATTCTCAAGTTGCTTCATTCGAATACGAGGCGAGTGCCGAGGGAGGTAATATCCCCGGGCCATCGTGATTCGTGAGCAAATGGTGAGTCCCTCACATCGCCAGACTCTTGTTTGCTGACGCGCTGCGTGCCATAGATTTTCAGCTTACTCGAAGTACTTAGTTTGGGAGGCCCAAAATTCCTGTAATGCTACGCGCACTACTTACCTGAATGGCAATCAAGAACACGTTATAACGCCGCCCCATTTCCCTTCGGCTCTTATCAGATAATTGCAGGTAATTTTGCCGTTGTAACCGAACGTCTGTTAAAGAAGTCCGATGCCAGAATCTTCGTCACGATTGGGTCGGATTTCCTCGTGCCGGGCTAGCGCTCTTGACAGCGTAGGGAACCCGGAACCAGTCCGAATCATATCAATCACTACTTTCCTGGATCGAAACTTAGGTCGATGAGTTGGAACTCGCAACAGCTGAGCGACCCAAGGCGGCAGCGTCAATTCGCGCCACGACAGATATTTATTCTCCGAGTAGATTTTTTACGCTGTCAATCATTGGTCGCTGTCAAACGCCTTCCATTTCGCTCGCCATTATAGGACTTCGAAGGCCACTTGACGCTAGAGCTGCAATGGCAGGTAGTAGCTTATAATACCTCTATTCAAACGATTCATGACGCATTCTTGCGCAAAAGAGACTCCTGCGCTCCCAATTATTGAACGGAGAACCTCCTTTAATATAAGGTGACAGCTTTGTTTATTATTGACGGAATCCGCGTCCATGGCGATCTATGCGGCCGCGGACAAGTGTAGACTTTGTTGATTGAAAGGAATTACTAGTAATCGAGGTAATTCAAGTTTGGGAGTTTGATGCGAGACGACAGCAGGCTTCCGCCAGCACTTATTTAAGCTGCAGAACAACTTCGACAAGGTCTGCAATTGCACTTTGCGGGGGTTCATGGATGAAAGAACCAAGCAGCCAACAGTGGTCATTGGAAATTTCAGTTCACAAAGGTTGAAAGGCAACGGTCACCGATTCTCAATGAGAAACCCTCAATACACACAGAACAATTCAGGAGTCAATGATACAAGCATAACTATCAAAGTCCTTTACACGGCAGACATATCTAGCAATGCACACGAACCAAGTGAATACCCAGAACACATGAGAAGAAGATAGGCAAACCTTAAAAAGCAGAGTCGTTGCGACACAGCTTCAACTCTCATTTAATGCTCTCCCTCCAAGCCGCCCCCCTCAACCTCAACAAACTGGAGGCCGTACAACTCCTGGGGTGGGTTGTTATACCCTGCAACTGGCACAAATGCACCAGTGGGCACCACATCAATGGTCGAAATGCCCCAAATAGCTCCATCCTCCTTAGCCTTTGAACCCTTATCAGTCCAAATCTGGCTTCCAGGGCCTGTGCTGTGCAACGCGGACTTATGGATGGCCTTAATACCCTTTGCCTCGTCCGTGGTGGGCTTGTTGTGGCTGCGGGTGAAGAAACCACCGACTACGACGTAATCGAGCGTGGGGCCTACGCCACGCCAGAGCGCGAAGTCAGTCTTGTTGTGGGAGCCAGTATCGTTCCACACTTGGGTCCAGTCGGCAACATCTACAAGGACGCCTGGTTCGAGCTCCCTGACAACGATTCCGGTCCCAGGAGTGTTGCTGTTGTTCGTCGCAGCTGGACCAAGGTAGTACCAGCCCTCGGAGACTAATTTCGTCGTCGTCGCATCAGTTGATCAGACCAGAGATAGCAAGTCAGAAAAACTTACGATCGGGCCTCCAGGTTGCCAGGTCGGTATCGGCACCAGAGCCGGAATCATTGTAGATAAGTTGCTTGAAGGTTACAGTCTGGTATTCGACTTTAGTGCTAGCCATAATAAGTAGAGAGAGTTGTGATTGGATGCGAGAAAGATGTGGTGAATGAAGTGTGAGGGCGATGTGGGGAACAGCACTATAGAGGAGGAGCGAAAGTGCCCTCTTCTTATAGTCCAAAGAGGGGCCTTACGGTGGCCCAGCTCGAGCATCGTTTGAAGACCCCGCTCCTTTTTCGGTCAAAGAAATTCTAGAAAGGAATCAGATTGACAAACCCTCGAACGCCAGCTGCGAGCTTCAACATAAAGAGGACAAGGAAGTGCTCGATCTGATGCCACAAAAAACTGTAAAGGTGAGATCTTTACTTCAGCAATTCGGCATGTCAAGTGATTTCTGTCGCCCGGATGGTGGCGAACTGACGCTACTGCCTTGGGTCGCTCAGCTGTTGCGAGTTCCAACTCATCGACCTAGGTTTCGACTGAGGAAAGTAGTGGTAGGATCCCGACTGGTTCCGAGTTGTTTAAGTTGTCAAGAGCCTGGCACCGTGGCACGAGGGAATCCGACCTCGTTGTGGCGAAGATTTTGGGATCGGACCTCTTCAACAGAGGTTCGATTACAACGGCAAAATTACAAGCAATTATTGAATAAGAGCGAAGGGAAATGGGGCGGCGTTGCTGATTGCCATTGAGGTAGTGTGCGTAGTATTCCGGGAATTTTGCCCCCTCCGAAATAAAACTCCTAGTATGCTGAAGCACTGTGCCAGCGCGTGACACCGTCAGCAAAACAGAGCCTGACGATGCGAGGAACTCACGATAGCCCAAGGATTTCATATTTGAAATTTGAACACTTGAAGGTAAACGTCCTGAGTGACAGAAGGCCTCAGATCTCAGAGGCCAATTCTTTGGAACGCCATCTCTGGAAGAATTTAAACGTCTCTGCTGAGCCCTTTGTGCACAATGCGAATATCATGCCATGTGGAGCTCCAACAGTGTCGACTGAGACGCAGCGTGGAGGGCCTTCCGCCTCTGAACTATCTGGTTGCGCGTAACCAGCTCGAATTGTTCATTGATAGACTCAAGGAGGGCGATACCTTTCCTCCATGTTTTCTGCCATGACCAGGTCGTTCCCGAGTTTAGCTCCTTCTGTCGTCTTTCCCAATATCTTGGGTTTAAGAAGTCAATAGAAAGTTGATGACGAGGAAGACGGTAGAACTAGGGTGATCCCTTCTTTGTGGTTGTCGTCAACGGTCGAGTTTGCAGCCTGGCGACAGGCAATGCACGATGAAGACTCATGGCTAAACAATAGTAGCCAGCGCAGGCTTATGAGGCTAAACGAAAGACTTCAGACTGTGGTGAAAACCATCACATTTCATAGAAAGATACATATACACATTGCGAATGAGGAACCTCTAGAGGGCATCGTTCTCGACCAACTTGCCGCAGATGATATACTTGTTAGAGAAGTGCTCAATCCATCCTGTGTGATCAAGTCAGAAAAGGAAAGATGAAAAGAGCATCAGGCGAACCTTTCATGTTATCACTGAATGTATCGGAGAAGTCAGCAAGTACAGGTCCTAGTTGTTGGAAACCTACATTTCGTCGGGTGCCAGGTCCGTTAGAGGGTCAAGAGGAGCCTCAACTGGAGTGAGCATATCTACAGATCTCGAATGAGCTCCAAATCGACAAGAGCCCGGGCAGCGCCTACCAAGATCGAACGATTGTTTCGCCATTCCCCTTGAAGCATCTCGGCCAGCGAAGTTTTCATACATTCCATCTACGAACGTTGAGCCGGAATCTCAGGAAAAGACTGTTCACATACTTGGACCATAGAAATTCCTCCCCGCCGTCACATCGAACACAATGCCATTGATCGCAAGCAATATCCTTCCTCCATCTTTGCCACTGAACGGCTCCAGCGTCTTTGGGGTATATATCCGGTATAGGACTGTCGGCGGATGCGCCTTCGGCATCCACGTGTACCCTCCTTTAAATTCATTGGGAACCTTAGTTGGTTTTGCGATGGGAGGAAAGATGATTTTTTGGACCGAGTACAGAATGTACAGGAAAAGAGCGGTGTTGACAGGGCTTCCCAAGTCTACCGAAAAGCCAAAAAGTTCCATGGTATACGCCTTGTTCTAGAGACTGAAGAGACGGAGGCGAGGAGAGCGACAGGTGGTGGTGGTGGTGGTAGTGTGATGTTGAAATCGAAATTACTCTGGCCCAGCCTGTCACGAGCGGTCACTGTAACGCATGGCAGCCCACCTAATTATAACTCAATGTGCAGCAAACTACATATCCCTAATTATACATGCTAGGTGCGTCCTGTCGCCTGTATCAGGCGAAAGAGGTCTTACATTCTTCATTTACAAGGCTCTACAAAATCATAGAGGTCCAAGACAGCCCAAACATAATTCTTTCCGACCTCCGAGTCGCAATACGGGAATCTTAGTATCTTGGTTGCCACTTTCTTCGCGAAGTACCACCGCGGAGCGGAACACTTCGGTCAACACCAACGGGAGGTAGTAGCCTGGGCACAGCCCACCAGCTTTCTGGTAAATGCTTAGAGAGCCTCTTGAGAGCCTCTTGAAGAGCCTCCAAGAAGTTTTCGTCTGGAAGCTCTCTCCTTCGTTGGATTCGACACCATCTAAACTCATTTTCACGTTCGTATCCGGCAGCGCCGGACGAATATCACTCTTCTCTACAGTCACTTGCACCTCACTGCTCTTGCCTCCAGTGTTGACCCCCTGCGCCCTAGTTTTTTGAGTCCCCCCGTTGTTTCTCCGTGTGAGCTCTCACTGGGTCGTCTCGTCTGGGAGGAGGGCGCCAGTTGTCGTCAGGTTGGCAGAAACAGAGGATCGTTCCTCCCAATTGTCTCCGAGCCGGTGCTCAGTATGTGGCCGGCTGATGGAGTTGAACGCTGACGAGAGGATTTCGCAAGACAGGACGATATAGAGAATCTTTTGCGGAAGAGGCGTTGCTTGCTATCTATTGTCTCGCGTTCTCGACGTCCGTTGAGAGAGAATCGAAACCGAATGTCCCTCCGATCTTGAAGGCTGAAAATCCTTGAAGACAAAGACCTTCAAAGATTTCGCTGGTTCTTGCATTTCATTACTGGATATTCGAATTCTTTAGCCTGCTTTCGATTGCAAGCTATCATGTGGGTTGCATGATTCCTGATTACTCCCTTACATGCTACCTCCTCCATCTTTTTTCACCGGGTTTGCGTGGTTGTTATGCTGTATTCGAATGAGTCTTTCGAATCTTCCCAAAATAATTTGAAATTTGGAGTGCTCAAGCGCTCATGATCATCCCCAAGTTCACAGCCACAGAGGCATCGTTGTTAGCATGTGTCGAACATGTGCCATAAAACTTGGCAGTTGACTCGACGTTCTTGGCTCTCGCTCAGCTTGGTCTGAACCAAGTCTGAACCTCGACGTCCGTCAACGGGCCAGCCTGAACCTCTCAAACTCTTTGCGGCTCCGAAATCGGGCATCTTCTTCTACGAGCGTCATCGGCTCGTCGCTAGCCGTCTGACTTGAGTGGACTCTACCAAGTCAAATCGCACTCAAAGCTTGCGACGGCGGTCCCGAAGAACTCTCCCGTTGAGCTGGTATTTTAATCAACAAGAGAACTTGCAATCCAGAAAAAAATCGCTCCTTCCCCTCTTTCCGGTTCCAACTCTATGGACTTCCAGCAGGTGCCTTCAGCTGTTTACGCTACCATCTTCGAGATCGGGGTGCTTGCTTGGGGAATCGATTTTCTGCCACGAATCTGCCTCGTCTGCAGGGCCTGGAACGAGATCGTCATTAGCACGCCATCGCTTTGGGGCATTATCAATATCCTGGACAAAAGAGCCCGGTATCCATATACCCTCGGCCTACAAATCACCAAAGCCAAAGCCGCACCTCTAACGGTTTCTATTCCCCCATCTGTGTTGCCTCCACCCGTTGCGTGGGAGGTCAGGAGATTGACAAGCCTCTCACGTAACTGGGTCAGCGCGGTGGTACACACAAATACCCTCCTGCAATGCCGCTGGTCGGACATGCGCTCATCATTAGGGTCGCTCCACCTTTCCCGGAGTTTCCCCTCCACAGATCCCGCGACAGATTTTTTTGGTGACCTGACAGAGTTTCGCCAACCTCCTAAACTTCACACATTCACCGCTACCGCCCTTTCTAAAGAATGGATATTACCTTTCCTTTCCTCCTCCATCAAATTCTTTAGGCTTAAAGTAAATCCCCGACACGATGACCAGGTTCACCTCACCTCAACTATCGACTGCTTATCCCGCATTCCAGCAGTGAATACATTGATTATAGAATCTATTCGACATTTCCAGAGCGTGCCATTGAACCAAAAAACGGTTTACCTCCGAGAATTACTTACTCTCGAGCTCGTACGATCATGCTACGTCTCTCCCCTTCTTTGTGCTATATCTGCGACATCCCTCCAGACCCTCTTTGTGGATCACCAGTACCGACCGCATCGGTCACGGAATTCGCAGAATGAATCACCATCCTTAGCACTGGCTTCTTTCTTTTCGCAGTGGTCTCACTCCAATTACCTTCCAGCAAATCTTCACACCTTAAAATTGGTCGAGTGTTTACAGCTGGCCGACGTCCCATTTCTAATTCGATTTCTTTCTCGGCTCCCGAATTTAGTGCGCCTAATCATTGTGGACGATACAGTTGGGAACGCGGCAGAGTTACCTCCTGGCGGAGAGGAGAGGAATCTCTTCAGAGCGCTTGAATCTTCTAAGGGCGCTGAGTCGGTCGGTGGAGGCTGGCTTTGTACCTCTTTGATGGTCCTTCACCTGGAAACAGACCTGCAGGTCCAGGATTTAATTAGAATCGCTCGAGCACGAAATGAAACCACCTCTTCACCATCTTCTACATCTAATCCGAACCGCCTACGATGGGTAGATGCTATGCTGTGTTCCAGCGGAAGTCGCTCGGAGGTGGAAGAGCTTCGAACATTGGTCGATAGCGCTGTGTCATTGCTTAGGCTGCTTACTGAACCGGACTTGTGGTGGGCATTCATCCGCTTCCTCCTGCTCATATCACTGATTGAAACTTCGTTTTAGTTTGAACGAGAAAGCTTTTAGACAGTTTTCATTATGGTCTGTTTGAAACAAGTTTGAAATTCTTCTGGGCTTCTGTCGGGCCCTTATTAATTGGCGCGGCCGCTCTTTGGAGGCACCTATTACCCATAAATCCAGACAAGCCAGTTCAGTCTTCATAGTTGAATTCTGGAATCCCTGATGTCGTCGCGTTTATAGAACGTTGATAGAATTCCATAGATACTGAGATCCGAACAACACGCTTTACTTTTCGTAACATTACTCCGAATGTTTCATTCCCGTACTGTATCGACGAGGCGACACCGCGTCGTCGTCGCTGTATAGCATCTATGTGTCATCGTAATTTATTCTACTCATGCGTAGGTAGGTGTCCGAATAATTTTTTGAGTGTCAATTAAAATTCAAGTCCAAAAAATCAGATAAAAACGTGTATATGCGTAAATGCATCCATCACAAGGAAACATAGTCAAGTCCATATTGAGCCGCAAGGAGGGCGGGATCTTCGTCTTCCGAGTAGACGCAAGATTTGCTCAAGGCGTCAAGTTTATAACCTGGCATACAACGGTGTATGCTGCACTGGCCATTGACACAAGAGACGTCGGAGACGCCAGCGATGGCGGCGCAGTCCTCGCCATCAGGAGTAGAGAGGCCGTGGAGCAGAGGAACAGCACAACCTCCGCCTGATAGCGAGTAAGATTGGAGTCAGTCAAAGTTAATGAGGGGGACATACAGCTCTCTAGATCACTCTGCGTGTCAATGCACTCCCAAGACTTGGCGCTTCTTCCTAGAATGCCGCATGCTTTGAGTCCTGTTGGGCATGACCGACGCTTCGCATTGGGAACATTACGCTTGCTATAGGACCCAGTAGGGCAAGCACTATAGTTGCCACAGATCCCATTGCAAACTTTGTGAGGGGATTTACAGACGCATTGCGTAGGATAATTGCTTGGGGACGGGGTGTAGCTAATAAACGATTAGAAATTACGTTAAGTTTCGCAATGAGGTATGCTGACCCATCTTTGCATGTGAAGCCGCAGGGATTTTTGGATTGACACTGGGGAACGGAGCGAGGGGGATAGGTACATTGCTTGATGTTTCCACAACGGTAGAGCTAAATCCTCTCAAGATAAATCCAAAGCTCCCTGAACTCGAGCGCTTGGACTGACCATGGCTGTGATCTCAGCAGTCACGTAATCTTTTCCTGCCAATGCAGTTCCCGAGATAGCCGCCGAGTTGGTCGCAATAAACGTAGGAATCGTAGAGAGGCAGATGCAAGCATCTAGAAACGAGTTAAAATTGAAAAGATAGATGAACCCGAGAAACGCACTAATAGTTCCACTGGCAACACTTTTCCCATAGCTTGGGACGTAGAGAACCTCGTTTATCTCGCCGCACACGTCGTTGTCGATATCGCGCGGCGAGAAAGGATTGAAGGCGACCACCAAGGAGACCAAAGACGAAAGAATGGCGCATCTAAAAATCGCCACACGCATCTCTGGGCTGTGGTACGTTTCTCAACAGTCCAACAATAATTCGGTATCAGACGCCTTTTCTTATATTTCGAGGTGTGGTAAGTGCGCGGCGAGATTTCGCCGAGATATCGAAGAAATCATTATTTGAGTGACGAGTCGCCTCTAACAAGCAGGGTCATGCTGGCAGATGAAAGTCCCGGTGATAGTTGTGAAAGTCGATCGATTTGTTGGACGATAATAGTACCGCCTTCCTCAAATCGTCGGGTCTAGTATTACACACGCCGCCTCCACTGGGCCCTGGGGGTAATAAAAGACTCGGACTCGGAGCAACGTCGATAATTGAGGTGTGCCTGCAACTAAAAATAATAAATCGGCGGCAGGATATGTGAAAACGAAGAGTAGACGTGCGAGAAAGTAATAGTTTGAGATGTGGAGCATCAATTGGCATGCCGCGAAGGGAAAAAAAGGGGCACACTGTCAAGTCAGCCAGAGGAGAGCAGGCAGGGTGGGCCGTGGACAGCGGTCGGCATTCCATAATCAATGATACCGATGTTTCAAAGTTAGCCATAACGCGGTTCCAAATGACGGAAGAAAGTCAAACGTTCGGTTGACATCAAGTCGCGGTCCTTTTGTATATGGGTGTGCCTTGCACACTAAAGCGTCCTCGCAGCACCTCTGGCAAATACACGTTATCGATCATACGAAACGGAAATATCTCCGACGCGTGTTCCCTCAGGAGAGATCGCATCATCATCAAGAAGGCCTCGCCGCGGTGAGAAAATGTAAATTTCATGAGAACCTATGAGAAAAGGTGTTGCAATTTAGACCAAGAATTAAACACCCAGCCTGATCTCGAGCTACTTAAAGAAAAAGAAGAGGTTATAAAAAAAACACCAAGACCGGGAACTCACATCGAAAGGGTATTATTATACGTTTCAATTATAAACTTTGACACGTCTGCCAGGCGGAGATATGTTCAGATTGGGGCTCATGGGTGGAAGGATGCAATTTTCAGTGATGTAGATTCATTATCGTGAATGAAGAGATGCAAAGAAGACGTTGATTGTGAACAAGAACATGATTTGGTTGAAGGTTTGTGGGAGGTGAATTCGAAGAGTTGGCAAGATGAAGCCTTGAGTTTAAAATCTGAACAAACACAAAGTGCATCGCCTCAAAACTGAAAGCTGGATATGTGCAAAAAAAAGAATGAATAAAATACAGGACAACGTAAAAAAGACGGAGCGATTCGAAGGAGAAAGATATCTACTAGTACTAAACGGAGTTGGGAGGGTACTGATAATCGATGTATGCATTTGAAGTTGGAGGGACCAAAGTTTGTCGGGCTTCGCCACTGACTGGTCTGAGAGTCGAGGGAGGGAGGGATAAAGTTCGGTGTTGGTGTTGGCGCGGGATAAAGTGGGCGCAGTAATTCGCGCATTCATATACAGTGGCCCAACATTTCGCATCTTCATACGCATCCGCGGTAGGCCAAAACGGCATAGGCATAGATGAGACCATAACAAATCTAATAACTGCCTTGGGTATTCCCAGCCGGTTGCTGATGCTGCAACGACGGAGACGTCATAGTCATACTCGCGGCCCGAGAAGGGGATGGTGCGGCCTGAATAGGTGGGGACGCTGAATTCGTCGGAATCGCGGCCGTTTGGCCATTAACCCCAGGCTTATTCACCCCTGCAATCTGCTGCCCATTCACCTGCATCTGCCGGCTAACAGGCAACTTGAGGTTCATGTGCCCGCCTGCTGCTAATTGCTGCATGTGGCTGCTTCCATTCGTCATGCCATTCACGCTGACGTTAACGTTGTTGCCGTTGGGCATGGGCACGTTCCCCAGGACCGCCCGAGAGTTATTGGCCTGCAACATCGCTAACTGATCGGCTGGTGGGAGGTTAGAAAAAACCGTCTTGAGCTCCTGCAGCTGCTGCATCGTAAGACCACGCTCTTGCTGCGAAGCTCGTTGCACCGTGGCGAGAGCGGCGGCAGCGTGGCTTGACATGGGGGTCAAATGGAAGCCGTTGGTTGGAACCGCGAGACCGGCATGGTTTTGACCATGAGCGGGCAGTCTCGTAGGCGAAGGTGATGTTGCAGGTGGTTTTATAGTAACATCGACATCCTCTTTCTTGGTTTGGTCAACTTGGATGGGAATTGGGGTAGAATCAGGATTCGAAAGATCGACGTGCGGCATGGAGATGGCAGCACGGCTGGCGCTTGAGTGATGGGGTACAGGAAGAGAATGGGGGGATGGAAGCACGGAACCATTAGCCTGATGGTTTGGTGTTGTGGAGGGAGGACGCATGCCACCGTTGGAAGAAATCCGCATCTGCGGGATAGCACTTGGCGGGGGCATCTTCTTGATGCTACTAACTCCAGTCGGTGACGACATGGCACCACTTGGAATACCGCCATTAATCAGGGGGTGATACGCGCGCAGGACACCATTCTGGTCACGGCGAACAAGGGTGGGTGGTCCGCCTAGTCGGAATGGAACAACCAACTGCTGACGACCATCCGGAGCTTGTACAACCAGTGATGGATCGGTTAGCATATTGTGGTGGTCCGCATCGTTCATCAAGGTCATCCGATGACTCAGGTATCTAATCAAGCAAAATCAGCGACAGCGACAGACTGAAATAAGGCAACCTACGGGAAATCATAATCATCGATCAAAATTCTGTTTTCCTCGTCCGCTCCGCGTGGGCCAACGGCTGGAACGTCATCGAGGTCGAATTTCCAGCGCTCCTCTAGCCTTCGTTTCCTCTCCGACTCCTCATCATCTTCCTCAACGTCCATCTCGTCGTCAGATGGGAGCAGAGCCGATCGTTTTCGTTTCATGCAGATGGACCTTGTGTTGAAGTCTCGGCGGTCGATGTGGACGCGACCACCTCGCCCATAACGCATACGAATGGAACGTGCCTGTCTAGAATGTGGTTTATCCTCATCCTCAGTTTCACCAAGCCCAACATGGGTATCTGAAGGTGGAATGTATTTGAACAGTCTAGAAGCGTAGGGAACCAGAGGCGCCTGGTAAGGATTCTGTGGGCAAGTCCGTTAGCTACATGTCAGGTACCACAATATAAATCAACACATACGTCGACTTGATCTTCCCAATGATGGTCAACCTCGATTTGACGGTCAAGTGCGGCATCTAGGTGGTCGCGAATCTTGGCGATGCGCTCTGAGGGTTTAATTGATACTTCTCCACGGGCTGGAGTCAAGGATTCGCCCGTCCTGATTTTGAGGTTCGGTATACGGCTATAACAAACGGAATAAGGAACACGAGTAATGTCAGAGGCAGAAACGTACGAGCTGGGAAACTTCTTGGGCCGCTCCTTCTCCACAAGAAACTCCTCGTCTGCCTTGTCACCAAGAGCAGGATTTTCTCGTTTGAGGTCAACAAGCCTTCGCCTCAGAGACCAGACGTTCTGTGCTTCGGCCTGACATTGAATTCTCTGTGTTTCACGAAGTAGGATTGCATTGGCAAGCTCGAGAGGGTATGCAAGCTCTGCATGTAATCGTGCAAGCTTGTCCGTTGGAGTAGCTTGGGACGCTCGAGTCTTGCGCACAGCCTTAGTCTCGCGTCGCCGAAAGCAGATGTACGATTCGTTCAGCGTGTCCGATTCGTCGAACTGTGAGGGAAGCACGTCAGAAAATTGAAACTGATAGATACGCAATAAACGAACATTTAGAACTGGAATGATTCTATGACCACCGCGTTCGATGCGGCGTTCTCTCCAGTAAAAGTAGACGGCTTCCGCAACTCGTAGCATAGATGCTGGCGGGGGCAGCAACGAAGGCAATATCCCCGACGAGAATGTTGAAGGCGGAATAGCTGAGCCGAAAAATTCCTGGTACTCAGAGAAAGCTGGGAACTCCATTCCCGTCTCCAGACCCTGAAGCTCGAAGTTAGTCGTAGGAAAATGAAAGTAACAGAGGAGACAAACATGATGCAGGTACTCCGTCCGCTCCGTCGTTATCTTCTCGAACAACCCCATCACGACCTCAAACAGATCCTCAGAAATCACACCACCAGCATCTTGATTTTCTGGCTCTTTGCCTTTACCCTTGGATGTTCGAGGTGACGTTCGCGCATTGGAGGCTGAAGAAACAGATCCTTGGGCGCTTGTACCCTCGCCACGCGCAGACTCGTTGTGCTTGTCGAGCCACTCCTTGTCGCGTTCATCCATATTGTAATTGAATCCACCGGAAAGACCCCACTTAACATTCTCTTCGACAGTCGAAGACGAGAAAATGTAAGTCTTGGGATCTTTCCACGCGGTGTTGGGGTATAGTTGATCATAGTTGTCGACAATGCCGGTCGAGTCTGGGGTTGGAATAAACGCTTGCTGCGTAGCAGCAGGCGCGTCGCGCGTTGCGTGTCGGCCAACACCGTTGCTGCCAGACAGGACTTCTTGCAAGTGGTGTTCCTAATTGATGACATGTGTCAGCTGATGTGTCATCATTCCATGGAACGCACAGCCACGAAAAAATGCTGACGTGGCACTGAAACAAGGTGGAGTTAGACTCACATTGGCGTCCTCCGCATCGACTCCAGCGACGAGATTGGTGAGACGATCCTTTTCATCGTCCTCGTCGGGAATGAACAGGGCGTCAGCTTCGATGTTGCCATACTGGATCTTGAGGCGAGTCTTGTTTGTAATGCGATTGCGGTTTCTGAGAGTGGAAGCGCCGGAGTGCGGATTGCGAGGCATGTCATGGCAAGTCGACAGGCAACAGAAGGAAAATAATGGGGACCGAGGGGGACAATACCCGTCGTTGTAATTGTCACCGCGTGAGTGTTGCGATCCTCAACAACGGCCCGGCGGCTTACTAAATCACCGATGATGCCACTCACAAAGCCAAACACACAAAGGCTCAGGGCTACAGTACTACGGACTCATATATGCTGCGAAGGGGGTGAGGAGGAGGGCTCTAATATATCAGTGACCAGAGAAATCCGAAATCGTTAGACATGCCCGGGAAGACGGAGAATCCGGTGGAACTCACAGATTGACAAAAGGAGTAGCCGGAGTGGGTCTTAGGAAGGACACCACATCCGTCCAAGGAAAGTGTGCTGGTGTCTAGTACCAAGCAGCGTGGAGACATTTCAATGTCAGATCTACAGAGACGTATGCTTATTAGAAGGAAACCCATAAAAGATGATGGAAAACAGACTCACCGAAAGTGCCCACTACCCAGTATCGAGAGAACGTAACACCCTCAAACCGTCATGCAGCCTGCAAGCAAGAAGAACAAGAGGTTAGGAAAGCACCCAAGTTGAAGATAGAGGAAGAGAGAGACATACCTCTGTTATATCAACCCTTGCCCAACCATGTCTAGACGCAGAAACAGTCCCTCAAAGCCCACCACCTTCCAAGAGATCCGATAGACCATCCCGCATCGCAATGCAGCCTAAAAATGCATCTTAGGCTACAGGCGTGAGTTCACCTACAGGAGGCAGCGAAGAACAGGCGAGAGGGCATAGGTCGGGGCAGCAGGATCATTGCAGACAGAAGGACAAGGGTCCTCGGGAGTCGGAGTTCAGCCACACACCACGTGCACGGAAGTTACCGATCGGACCGTCAATAATTTAAACTTTTGAACTTTCCTGGAAAAAGGACTCGACAAGGGAAAGTCTACAACACACCTCCTGAATGTTCAAATACCGATTAGAAGGATGAGAACGACGCGCCGCGAGACCACATCACAAGTCTCCGCGATTTTTCTCTGATCAGCCATCCCAGAAGACGGCCAGCGAAAGCAGGAATTTTGCCGAAGTGTACGTGCCCCCTATTTCTGAAACGACTGTCTCAAGATCTCAAGTTTCACTAGAGCCCCTTTCCAGTTATTTATGGTCAGCAATGAAGTCGGCCTGCGTTTTCTTCAAGGCTGGAATGGATGTTATTCGCTCAACAATGTTCCCAAGTGTCACGGATTTCTTCTGCCAAGGATAATTCGCCGTCGAATGCACATTGACGCCTCCACTTCCGCTATGGTCTCATCTCTCTAGGATTCAAGGTCTTGCGATCTAGAATCTGGGAAGAAATTCGCTTTTTCGTCACTCCGACTGGAAAATCGAACAGTTTCTTGAAACTCCTGGGTGTACGGTATGCACGATTGATGAGGTAGCTGAAAAAATCCACATGTTTTCCGACGCTACTTTGAATGCGACAGAGGTGGAATTGCCAGTTGGGCTTTTATATCCTGATCCTAAGATGTTCTGTCCACTTACTATAGTCCGATTTGAACTTGTATATTTCTTCCCAATATACCTTAGAGCACTTTCGTCAGTACAAAATTTGCCAAGCTACATCTTCACCATAAATCTCAAAACGCGCTCGGAGTGATCCCTCCATCCGCAACCAGAATCTAAGTGCCCTCAACACCTCAATCACGAGTCATCAATGTTCAAAAACACGTACCTTGTTGGTCATATAGGAATTAGTGACCAGCAGCACAACAATCGACGCAACTTCATCCGGAACTCCGAATCGGGCGATGGGGATCCTGCTCTGTTGCAAGTCACCATACATATGTGAGTGAGGTCAGTGGTTGATTGGTTATAGGTTATGGGATACCTTTAGCTCTTCTGAAGGGTTAGAAAACATATTGGTATCTTTATGAGATGTCGGTGAGTTGCACTCGCAGTTGGTGTAATTGGAGAGGTAAACCAACCGGTAATTAACCCAGGCGCAACGGCGTTACACGTCTGCTCTCCCGCTCGTTAATTTGAGCTTTAGAAATAAATAAGCCTTACTATTCCGTCCTTTGCATATCTCATTGCGATCCAGTGCAAGAGACCGTGCAGTGCGGATTTGGAGGAAGCATAGTGGGGTCCGACAACACCTCCGGTGCCTGTACAAGATTCATTTAACTACCTCGGGCTATCGAGGAAACAGGTGAGAGGTTCTACATACCTGCGGCCACGCTAATAGGGGGTAGGACATCGTTGAAAATTTCATTATTGAAGTTCTGGTAGAATTCGTACCTAGAATTAAAAACGATCCTTCCATACTTACTGGCGACCATGTTGGGGAGGCATAGTTGCGTCAACTACAACCATCAGGGCCTTCAGAATCGATTAGATTGAACAGATATCACACACCAAAAAGCTGGAACCAGTATTAAGCCTCCAAATTTCCTCAAACTCATCAACAGTGATACTCTCAATATCCCCCAGCGGCCCAATCATCCTACCCGTGCTCCCCGAATTATTGAACAAGATATCAGGATGTCCCAGCGTCGCCACAACCTCCCGATGCAACCTGCGCACGTTATCATAGTCTGACAAGTCCGCTTTGAACGCAGCGGCTTTGATGCCTGGCAGCGCTTGGAGTTGGGAGATTAGCTCTGTGGCTTTTTCTGCGGCCGAGTTGTAGTGCACTGCGATGGAGCATCCGAGGCGCGCTAGGGAGAGAGCGCTTGCCCATCCGATTCCGCCGCTGCGCATGCGGTTCAAGTTATCATCAGGTCCAGGTTTGTAGGTGAAGAACGTCAATCGGTGGCTAAAGACTTACGTGCAACCCGTTATCAGAGCAAGCTTATCGCGCAGGGCAGGTTCAACTATCGAGGCCATTGGATGATACGGCGGGCGCTTGGGCGTAGCGGTTGTAGTTAGTAGTTAGGTTCCCGTCAGCATGTTATGCATGCGGTGATCAGATTTGAACTTGGGGGTCACCCGAGGTTAGGCCGTGGCCGTGATCCTTCCATTCGCGTTGAAGGCCGCCAGTTTGAAGTTTGCCAATTTGAGGCAAGTACTTTTTATAACGCTTGAGATATATGAATCAGTCGACTTTCTACCAAGGGTAACGGTGAGAGGTGCACCAATCTCCTTTTCTCTGGCCCACTGAGTTGAACCAAGCTTGAACATATTTTCAGAGAAACCCAGAACAAGCGAAGAGGAAGGGTTCCACGTGGGGATGTGTGCCAAGTACGATCGTTCCTGACACAACTCTAACTCCCAACATCAAAATTTTCTCGCCAGATTTCACAGTCAAGATCGAACTCCCATCCTCAAAATGCTATCTCCACACATCACCTGGAAGCTTAATTCGTCTCCACACTTTCCCAGTACTATCTCACAACCTTGCTCTTGTGAGCAAGCGCCCTTTTCGCGTCCATGGGCATCGTCGATAAGCTCAATAATGCGGTGAGTAACTGAAAGCGGCTTGGAGAGTTTTCGTCACCTTACAGGCGTTGGATAGGTCGCGAGATCTTTCTTTGGGAGGTGGTTCAAGTTGGAGGGCTCTGGAGTGCCGAAAGAGCGTATTGGGTCTCGGTTTACGGTAGGACCGTCCTTCTGATCGGCCTCAACGATGGAACTCAACGCATCACTCTGATAGACTGAAATCCGAGCAGGATTAACGACATGGGTGGGTCTTTTGACATTCAATCCATTTACATTGGTTGAACGTACCAATAATATATAGGCTGCGATGGCTTACATCGTAAGTCCTTCTTCGCCTCCTTATAAAAACTCAACCTCATACCCCCCACAGATATCAGTTAACGCATCCATCCTATCTGACACCGGTGGGACCTGCGTCTGCCCCACGACAGACCTATGCCTCAACGACCAGAACTACCTCACCTGCGTCAACGAAATCCGGCAAAACCTCATAACCACAACCGCCGCCATCGCCGCCCTCTCCAGCTTCCTCATGGGACTCTTAGCGAACTTACCAGTGGGACTAGCGCCGGGGCTAGGTCTCAACGCATACGTTCGTCTGTTCATTCGCGATCGGCCCCCCTTTCTCCCCTTTGCTGATTGATAAGGCCCTTCTAAATCCAGTTCGCCTACTCCGTCGTCGGGTTCCACGGTAGTGGCATTATCACTTATCGCGAGGCGTTATCTGCTGTGTTCCTGGAAGGGTATGTATTCTTATCCCTCGCTCTCCGATCACACACACACACACACCTCACTCCGAGTTACCGAGTTATCCTTACTGATCACAAATCATATCTCCAGGTGGTTATTTATCATCTTATCTCTGCTCGGCCTCCGGCAATGGCTCGCACGGATTATGCCACAATCCCTCGTGCTCGCCGTTGGCGCTGGTATCGGGCTCTTTATCGCGTAAGGCACACATGCCTCCTCGTAAGAGCACTATCTTACATCTTCACTTTGTCCAGGTTCATTGGTTTATGTCGGTTAACCCCCGGCTTTCCCGTCATTAACTTTCCTGACCCCTCTCTCTGATACAGCCCCGAATGGCTTGGGAGTTATTGGCGGCGATACAGTCAACCTCGTCGGTTTAGGAGGATGCAAACCTGAAAGTAAGAACCATCATGCACACTAAACGCCAAATGCTCACAATATTTTCCTCAAGACTTCATGGAGAACCTCCCGCACTACTGCGCTCGCGGCGTCCTCCGGAGTCCAACAATGTGGTTAGGGATCTTCACCGGCGGGTTCGTCTTCATCCCTTCCACATTTGTCCAATTCAACACTAACCTTTACCTTCAGGTTCTTCACACTCATCCTCATGATGTACCGCGTCCGCGGAGCCATCCTCATGGGCATCTTCTTAACGTCCATCATCTCCTGGCCCCGCCCTACCCCAGTGACGTACTTCCCACATACGGCGGCGGGCGATGCCATGTTCGATTATTTCAAACAAGTCGTCGCGTTCCAGCCGCTCGATAAAGTTGGGAATGTCATTGATGTGAGTTTGTTCTTTTTGTTCGGGTGGGCGATGGAGCTGATTGGTGTTCTGCGACAGTATCACTATAAGTAAGATGTTTTGTAGCTTGATTCATCCAGTCCTGGCTAATGGTCTTAACTAGCAAAGGCAAGGTCTGGTACGCGTTGATTACCTTCCTCTACGTGGATATCTTGGGTTAGTCTCGTCATCCTCTCTCTCTCCACCTAAGTACTTCCTAACCCCTTTGTCAGATACCACCGGGTAAACACACCCCACTTCCCAACTCCAATCCGCAACTAACCCTTACCAGGACTCTCTACGCCATGGCGAAGTTCGCGGGTCTGCGTGATCCCGTGACACTCGACTTCGAGAACTCAACTATTGCATACTGTGTGGACGCCTTCTCCATCAGCATGGGTGCGCTTATGGGGACAAGCCCCGTCACGGCATACATCGAGAGCGCCACTGGTATCAGTGGTAAGCCCCCCTCCCATCTTTTCGAATTGTAGGATGCGTAGGCTGACTTGATGGTGTGACAGAGGGCGGCAAGACGGGTATCACAGCCATGTTCACAGGACTTGCGTTTTTTGTCTCTGTGTTCTTCGCCCCCATCTTTG
The DNA here is from genome assembly GCF_000143565.1 of Laccaria bicolor S238N-H82. NCBI lineage: Eukaryota > Fungi > Basidiomycota > Agaricomycetes > Agaricales > Hydnangiaceae > Laccaria > Laccaria bicolor. The sequence goes on from NW_001889905.1 coordinate 486,364, forward strand.
CTTCTATCCCATCATGGGCTACTGGTGGGGCGCTGGTCATTGTTGGGTCTATGATGATTCGCAAGTTCGTTCTATCTCAAGTCCACATTGCAAAGTCTCATGGCTAACCGACGGTAATGAACAGCGTCATGGAGATCAAATGGGACTACATCGGTGACGCTGTACCCGCTTTCCTCACGATCCTCATCATTCCCCTGACATACAAGTACGTCTCCCCCCTCTCCGCCTTTTGTATGCCATGATCAATAACACAACCAACCCCAAAGCATCGCATACGGCGTCATAGCAGGAATACTCTCCTACATCCTCCTCAACGCCATCCCTCTAGTAATCTCAAAACTCTCCAGAGGGCGACTCGTACCTCACAACATCGAGAACTCGGAAGAGTGGGTTATACCCCCTGGAGGTATCGTGCCATATTGGATGTACGTACCCCCCATTCTCCTCTTACCCTGTGAATGGTCGTTCATGTGAGCTTTCTTCGTGAATAGGCTCAAGCTTGTTGGACGCGCTCCGCCACCAGCTGAAGAGGTTGAAGATGAGAAGTCGACTGATGATGTGCATAGTAGTGCAGGGGAGTCGGAGAAGGGTCCTGCCAAGCTTGAGTGAGGTTGTTGAATGACGACTGTTTCTTCTGTCACAGCCATGTTTTCTTTCTTTGCTATGGGTCTTATCTTGCTTTGCTGACCACTACTCGCTCATGTAGAACTTATAAACTAGGCTTTTGTTACTTGGAATGCATTCTATATATCTGGGACCGTAGCGGGAACGACAATGAGGGATATCCACCTAGTGTATTTAATGACTCTCTTGCAAGGATGCTACACACGTAGCATACTCGACTCCGACAGCCCAACAAATGAGATAAGAAATCGATAAGCCTATCAGGCCACATTCTATTGCAACGACGACAATGCCAACACTGCCATTCCTCATCAGCACAGTCTGGCCCAGTCTGGCCTCGTCGAATTCTACATACAGTAACGGCAGCAAGTCCACGATAGGCTCTCGGGGTCAATGTGATTTTCCACATCGCGTCGACGCGGCGTCGTGCCAGGATCTGCTCAAGATCTGCTAGTGTATTCTGTGAGATGATTCTACCGATTGGTGATCGGCTTGGACCACCGTGCCACGCTCTAAAATTTACATCGCACATCTGGATTCCTCGGCTTAAGCATGCGACTGGTAGCCACCGCTAAGGTTGGCGGGATGGTCGGGAGCAGGGAAAGGCATATGATGTAAGGTTTTTATACCCTGCGCCACAACCTCAAACTGGACATCACCTTCTAAATTGTTCTCATGTCAAGATTAGATATATCATATGGGGCAACTGTAGGTGGTCATAAGGTCCTATGTGGAACTGGCGCTTCTTTGTTCAGCGTCTTCCCAGGAGAGACATTGGCTTGCCAAAACATTTATGAAAGTGACAGTGGGCGCGATTCAAGATGAGATGGATGAGAAGAATATATATATCTCGTTCTTGTGACTCCCCACTTACCCCCCTCTGGATCTCTCTTCCACCTCCTGGCTTCGCATAGGATGGCGAATCCCGCAAGACAACCACGCACACTTGTTTTATGCTTCGACGGGACTTCGAACAAGTACGATGAAAATGTGAGTGCTCGCATTCCTTCTCTTGTTCTTGAAAAACTGATTTACCCTTTTTTGATGTAGAACACTAACGTAGTCAAGTTATTCACATTGTTGAAGAAGGGTGACCCTGCCGAGCAACTGTGCTATTACCAGGTAACGCTAACAAGACGAAACGTTCATAAGCAGATACCGCTCACATTTCGCTCTCCTCAAGGCGGGAATAGGCACATGGTTCAAGCCGGGCGTGGTGTCTCCTCTTTTTGAGTGGGGCGCAAAGGTTTTGGACCTTGTATTTGCCTGGTATGTCACAGGTCGAGAAGCATCAACGCGTAAACTTGACTTTTTCAGGCATCTCGACGCCCATGTCCTTGATGGCTACAGATTTATCATGCAGAATTATCGTTTTGGGGATAAGATTTGCCTGTTTGGTGTGCAGCGAGCTTCCAATGGCCCGTTTTCTCTGCATATTTCTAATATCTGTTGACTACAGGGTTTTCTAGGGGCGCTTATACTGCGAGGTATGTTCTTAACAACCTCATTGAACTTCTCAACAATGTACATCTTTCAGGGCGTTGTCTGGCTTCTTGTACAAGGTTTTTAATGTTGACGTCAAAATTAATTTGAATTAATGTTTACAAATAGATTGGACTCCTCCCTCGAGACAACGATTCCCAGATGCCTTTTGCGTATAAGTTTTACAAACGTACCGATCCGGCTGGAACAGAGCTTTGTGCGGGTTTCAAGCAGACGTACTGTCAACATGTTAACATTGAGTTCCTCGGCGTTTGGTACGCCTTTTTTTTAAAAATCTCTGTTACGGGCTAACCAAAAAATAATGTAAGGGATACAGTCGCAAGCATCGGCTTCGGTGGGGAGCTCCCTTTCAGCAAGGCAAACAGGAGTATTAAGATTTTCCGACATGCGCTGTCGCTTGATGAGGCAAGTGATTTTTTTTCCCTGGCCGCGTAAACCCTTCGCTCACTTTTACCAAAGCACCGTGCCAAATTCCAGCCAAATTTATTTCACCGACCTGGACCTACCGAAGCATCTGAATGGTCCGGAAACCAGCATCCGAAAACTGGTCCGGAAGCTACCGGAGATTTGACCTCCGCGGCTCCTGGATCCTCTACCCCAGACGAGGGACAACGTCAAGCATCTTTCGGAGACACATTGGGCACAGGAAAGGCAATTGCACCCGTACTGGAGGAGCACGTGATATTAGCCGATGTCCTGGAAGTCTGGTTCGCAGGGTGTCACAGTGGTGAGGACTTTTGTGGCTTTTAAATTAACATAGATTTGTTGAACTGCGGTCCTAGACGTCGGAGGAGGGGCCGTTCCGAACAGCACACATCAATCTCTCGCCAATATTAGTTTGCGATGGATGGTCAGCGAAGTAATCGCGTCGGGATGTGGGGTGGTTTTCGATCCTGCCGCCCTTGCTCAAGCGGGGATTGACGTCTCCCCCGAACCCATTGGGCGTGCAGAGCGGGAACTCGACGATATTGATTGCCTGCAGCACATTAACGATGACCTTGTGAAAAACAAGATGTGGTGGATAGTGGAATACTTGCTTCTACAGTTTAAATGGCAGGATGCACAGGGAGTTTGGCATTCGAAGTTTCGGTACGTGTTTACTTATACTCAGTGTAGATATTCGAAGTAATATAACTCTGTTTAGTACCCATCGAGGAAAGAGGCGACATATTCTGGAACCACATCCGAATTTTCATGTTACGGTCCAGAAACGAATGAAGTCTGCCTTGAACTATACGCCGAATGCCACTTGGGCGGCAGGAACGGAAGTTTATGTACAGTGAGGCTTAGTCGACTTTAAGCCCAGTGATTCGAACTCCCAGCAGACTTTTTCGATGGCCGTTTCTTCCCACTGACTCGTTTTCGGAAGTTGGACAACCTGAAATTGTATTTGTACTCGTTATATTGAAAATAAATTTGCGAAAGAGGATATGTAGTCTTTAGAAGGCAAAAGGTAGCAATTATTTTGCAATGAATGCTGAGGTTGCTGGTTGGTTGCTGAGGCGGTCGAATCGATGGGGCCTACCTAATTAGGACAGCATGTCGGTTCTTCTAAATTTTGATCAGCGACCATCACTTTCATGTTCCACACTTTTTCTGCTGCTTGACTCATTCCCGAGTCCCTTCGCCACTGTGCCTCCACCTACGTGCGTTCTAGGAGTCGTGACAGACGACAAGATCTGGTATTCAGCTAACATCCCCGTGGAGCTCCCAACCCATCACGAAATGTTTGATGCGTGCAGTAAAGCTCCTTACAGATTGTATGGCGCTTGCATCTCAGTCGCAGGCAAGCCTCGATTCTGGGTCAAATTTTGCCACGCTGCTGTCATAATATCAGAAGCCCGTACACAGGCTTATGTAGCAAAGATCGTGAACAGCAACCCTGCGAGCGTCGTCTGCATCCCCGACGTTTACCTGATCTTCGCTCGCAAGCACCAGGCGCATATCGTTGTGGACTTCGTTCAAGGCACCACATTGGAGCAACGAAAGACGACCGAGGGATACCTTTATGACAAGAACGAGCTAGACGCCGTTGCTGCCGCCTTCCACTAGTGTAAACACGTTCAACATCAGTTATGACAATATCCCGCTTCGGGCCATCTTCGGGCACCATTGAAGGTAATGCCGCATCGCGTCTGGTGGCTCACAGACCATTGAAGCTCACGCGACCGTCGGGTCTGTTGGGGCTCTACAGAAACATCATTCTGCTGCGGGTGAATCGGGTACTTATTTACCATGAAAAGATGGCATATTCACCTGGAGGAGACAGCCGGGACATAGACTATTACGATGTAGAAAGTTTTGAGCTAATTACCCTGGATGGTTTCATGGCATTGGGAGAAGAAAAGTGGCTTTTTTCTAGGTGGTACTGTGGTATTTCAACCAACTGTTCAGCCGATGTGACGCGTGACGCTCAGTAAAAAGCGAAGTCAAGAAAAATCATACGAAGTCAGACGTCAGTCAGACGTGTGTCACACGTCTGTAATTTTCACGCCAGCCTTCCCTTGACATCAAATGGGAGGTGAGTTTAGTCATAGGTTAGTATCAACATTGTCGTACATTTTATATACACTAGCATGTTACCCGTGCTTCGCACGGAGTCAGACTCCGTCTGAATATAGGCAAATGAATCTTTGACATTGCATAATCTAAGTTTACAAAAAACGTCCAGGTCATTCCTCTGGCACATATATATCACCTGAGTTCGAGTCAGAGGATTGATCTGCTTCGACGCGTTGGTGCTTCCAAGGAGGGCCTTGAGCTGGAGTCGGAGTGGCTGGCATGGTAGGTGAAACTGGTGAAACGATGGTAGTTGTAATTGGTGTAGATGGACTACTGGCACATTTGTAGTCGATCAGGCTTTTTCCACGACGCGGCGTCTGATAGGGACCTAAGGGAACATCACAAGAACATCAATGAGACCGGAAAATTGGGCGGGTAAATAGCACTTACTATCCAATGTATTCGGAATAGCTGTAGAAGTACCAAGGGGGTGTCGGGATAAAAAAAAAAGACCTAGGGTCGATTTTTTTGGTAGTGAGCGCTGGGCTGAACCAACCACCCAACGTAATCAGGCACGTGTCTATTTTAGGAAATATGACGTCACCGTTGTGACGTCGTCTTCCTGTCCTTGGGCCTCTCGACGTTGAACATGCATTGCAGACCCAATGCATGGGCACCTGCACAATATAAATACAAATGAGGTGATATCAGAATGCTTTGACATGAAGATGTAAGCACGTTTTACGTTGAAACCCTAACAGAAAGTGGGTTTACCAATTGACCACACAGTTTCACATCCCACTGGATCACATTGCCAGTGGTCAGCTCTGCTCGGAATCCACAAAAGCAATCCTCCAATCGACAACCTTACATTTTCATTTTTCGCACCGACCTCATGTTTCCTTGCTGTAACGGTTGCCACACTAAGAGAAGTTATCAATGGTCCGATATTAATATTGTCTTATGCAGTCTCAGTGGTGCTTTTTGGCACGTCCTGAGGCATTGAGCACATCTTGAGGTTATCTATTGGCTTTCTAGTATCTATCATGTATAATTTTTGCACCAGCAAGGCCACCCATAATGTTTTTGGGCCAAAATTTTTGAGCTTCCAAATTTTTTTTAACGACCTGATGGCCCAACCAACCAACCGGCCCCCGGTCCGGGATTATGATCCCGACACCCCCTTGAGAAGTACCTTGCTGCCCCAAGAATGCAATATGATCAATTGAGACCGTAAAACACTCAACGATGTCTTCAGAATTTGGTTTATGCATAACGTTTGTGAGGAAGCCAGAAATGGAGACATATCGACGATCAAAAGGCACAGGTCTCTTGCGATTCTGGTAGCGTGACGAAAATTCGCAAGTAAACGATGCGATAGGTTTGATGCCAGTGGGTTTGGAGTTTGAATTGTTCAAGTCTCTGAAGGCGAAGATGTAATGTTCGACATCGAGTTTGAAAGTTTCAGACTCCTTGTGAACCGGTGAACGTAAGCACATTGGCAGGGATCAATCTGGAAGTCCTGGCAGTTGTTTTGAGGGCTGAGAGGAATTAACTACATTCCAATTGCTGTTCAATTTGATATGACTACTGTGTTGAGCATATTTTGCGACCTAGGAAGTTTCTGGTCAGTACCGAGGAAGCTCTCATAACTAAGTAGGCGCACATATGATGAAAGGAGGGACTACGAAATTGCTACGAAAAATGGAGTAGACAGTGAAGCCAAGGGTCTGGCTCTGGCGGACGATGGTGAAGGTGCCGCATCCCACTGATGGCTCAGAAAATTGTAGAAATCCCTGGAAAACATGACAGCTCGGCCATCCGAACTAAGTCACTTTCAATTTTGAGTGGCCTAAACATTCTTAGCTGTTTGAAGATTGGACGTTGAAGGTTGGAACATTTGAGCATGAAGGGTGCAGTAAAACATGGGCTCTGTCAAGGCGCAACAGAAGGCGGCGAGGCGGCAATCCATGATGAGCTGAGTGTGATCGCTGGGCGCTGAGCGCTGAGTGCTGATGAGTGATCAGCCAATCAGAACGCTCACTTACCCCCCGTGAGAGTTTTCTCAAAGACCGATGTCGTTTATTATATTAGATGTCTGTGCCAAGAATTTTCGAAATGGTTCATCTTTTTCTGGTATGCATGTGCTACCTACTTACAGTTACGCGTGTGAACCAAGTGTGAACAACTTCAAGTCATGAGCTGCAGTTTGTTCAAGTCCGTTGAAACTCCGACGTCATGTTGAATTTTGAATTTCCCAACACGGAAATTCATTGTTCTTCCCTTCCAGCACATTGTCAAGTCAACAAACGGCCTCCTCCCTCAATGAACAGCCTTCTCTTTCCCTCGATGAATGGTCTCCTCACCGAACGCCTCCCCCCTCTCTCGACCAATAGCCTCCTGCCTCTCTCGATGGATGGCCTCCCCTTGGCGAATGGCCTCTCCCTCTCTCGACGGACGGCCTCTCGGCGAATGGCCTCCTCTCTCAACGGACGGTTTCCCCTCTCGGCGAATGGCCTCCTTCCGCTCTCGATGGACAGCCTGCTCCCTCTCTCAACGGACGGCCTCCTCCCTCCCTTGGCGAACGGCTTCCTCCCTCCCTTGACGAACGGCCTCCTGCCTCCCTCAACGAACGGTCTCGTCCTTCCCTTGGCCGATGGGCTCCCCTCCCTCAACGAACAGCTTTCCCCCTTCCTGACTAACAGCCTCATCCCTCTCTTGACGAACAGCCTCCTCCCTCCCTCGACGAACGGCCTCATCCCTCCCTCAATGAATGGTTCTCGTACTTCCCTCGACGAACGGCCCCCCCCCTCCCTCGACGAACGGTCCCTTTCTTCCCTTGATGAACAGTAGTCCCCTCATACTATACTTCGTAGGCTATAGGCCCACTACATGTATTCTTTAAAGTAGTCAAATACAATTTTATTCAGTCTATTTCCTGACCCAAATTGAGCCCAAGCAATCAATGACTGAGATATGACTATTACATGACTAAGATATGACCATTATATGACCAGTACATGACTGTGGCATAATATATGATTTGCAGTGTGCAACTAATGTATGACTATTGTAATACGAGCGTAGTCAGAAACGCTTAAAAAAAACGACATTTAGTCATACAACCTCAAATTCGTGACTTTCTTCTGACCAACTTCCGACTTCGCTCTTTACTGAGCGTGACGGCCTCGAACAGATGAGAGGGGTGTTCGAAATTGGGATGCCTGTGTGACACAGCAACAAAAGTGTTCGGCCAGCGGCAACTGTTCGTTGAGCAGTTGACATGGCATGTGGTAGCAACCTTCCTGCCTCCTCCAACTTCTCAGATTAGTGGATGGTGTATAATTTTGTAATAGATGTACACTGCGCAGCGAAGAAAATGAGTTTTTGGAGAGACTTTCCTTTTTAGGGTAAAATGTCACCCTATTCAGATCTGTTCGGTTCAGAGCTCGACGTGACGAGTGACCGAACAGTTGGTCGAAATACCACAGTAGTAGTATAGAATAGAATAATAAATTGGCTGACTACATTACATAAGTAATTCAGGTAACTACGAGAGATACCTCGCCAGCTCGTTGTGAGTGAGATGTAAGTAAGCTAAGTAGGGATAATCTGAATGGTGGATGAAGGGGACAGAGTAGTAAGCGATTTGAGTACAGGTTGTTACTGTCACGTGCCGTTGAAATTGTTCTCCTCCCCCACGACGCGCGCCGCTACCAACACGTATCATCCAACCGCTTCAAGGTTCAAGTTTCTGTTTTCTATGCAAGGTACTTATTGCCCCATTAACAAATGAACAATGCTGATCCTAAAAATAATAATAGAAATACAGTCGTGCAGCTTCAGCGCAACGACAAAATACACTGCTCTACATATGATAAATACCACTAATAAATAGTTCAAGATGTCGCTGGCCACGGTTACACCTTCCAAGGACTTGCCTTGACGCGTTTCAGTGACCGTATGCCTTCCAGTTCCGACCTGTGCCCAGCACGGCTGACACTCGCACCCTCACCAGATTCATCCAGATGATGTTGTGGTAATTTCAAAGATAACGTCCTGCGTCTGCTCTCTACCACGGGTGTGTTATCATGGACCGTCATCTTTTCGTTGGCTGTCGACTCGGTGTGGCCGAAGAACAGGGGGTTGAAAGAGAACCCAACGTATGGGCCCGTATCGAGTTTTCGGATAGGCGACAAGGGGGAGAGAGGCTTGGAGGATACTGCATGAGGAGGGACCTTCAAGGCCAACGAACTCCCTCTGCGGTGGGTCCTCTTCGGCGACTCTCGGTCAATGCGTGTCTTGGCACTGAAGGGTGGTGATTCGACGCAAGTCGAGGAAGACATGTTCGACATGACTTCCACATCACTGTCAACCTCCCTGCCAACACCCCAGCCATCATCAAGTTTCCTCTTACTCGACGCAACCTCCTCACACAACCTCCCCTCGAGCTCATTCGAAAGATCCTGCTCAACAAGACTCGCCTCCCTAGCCAACTTAAGCCTCTCCACCTCCCTCGCGAGTTTCCTATACTCGCGGCTCCATTCCCCCGTCACCTCCAAAATCTCAAGCTCATGCGCCTCCTTCATCTCCCCAACAACCCTCTTGCTCTCCTCCAACTCTCTTATAAGATCCTTCACAAACTCCTCTAAAAGCCTCTCCTTCCGGACATCCAACACCATCTGCTTCGCTGCCCACGTAACAGCAGCTACCCGCGACTGCTTCATCTTCTCCCCCTCCGCGATGAGCTCGTCGATCTGTCGCTGCATCTTCCATATCTGGTTGGAGAGCAACAGGCGATCGCAGAACTCCTTGAATGCGTTGGAGCATTTCGACGCTTTCGTGAACCGGAGGGCTTGGCTGCCTCATAGCATCGTTGAAGACAGGAATATGAAGTTATTGGGTGAACGTGCCCAGCATCACGACTTTTTAAGGTGCTTTACATACGCGAGATGTCTTGGACCAGACTACCAAGCTGTAATGGCTGAAGGGATGTTCTTTTCTATCGATATATCTAGGAATATTGTACTGAGAACGATACTTTTCGTCGAGTCTCGCCATGAACATTAATTCTATCTGAATCCTACTATCCGAAGTACATGATTACATTGCATTTTCTACAGTTTGAGTGAAAGAATAAAAATGGCCGAAAACGCCCCTGAAATCCCCTCAAGTCTCCCTTTAACCAGTTGTGAGCTTTAGAAGCACAATGGTTTTGGTGCATGTCGGACTAAACTTACTCTTCTTCTTCTTCTTCTCAAGTTTATCATCTGCTTTTCCAAGTTACCTCGTACTCTCTTCCACGAACTGCTTAGCACGCGACCTCACAAAACTGCGGGTCTTCATCCCTGCAATTTTTCACCTGAATTATTCAGGGAAGCTGCGCCCTCAAAAGCAAGGAATAAGTTCAAGTTAGCCCACTCAATCATAAAGAACACGCATCAGCAGCGGAAGGTCGGTGTAAGAAATTATAGTGTCGAGGACCAAAAGCTCCCCCTTATTTTGCTTGCCATTCTGTACTCGGAAAATGAAGAACTTCCAGTCGAAGCCATTGGTAACACACCCTCGGAGGGCATTCAAGCTGTAATCATGTATTGAGGTAGGCATGTGATGGAAGCAAGAATCATACTCACCCGCCAGGACGACGGCAAAACCTTTCCAGGAGTACATACTTAGCATTAGGTGGTCGGTTTGGAAAACCGCGCAAAACTGATGGCTGGCCATGTCGTCTCTGTTTGTGGTGAAAATCATAGGTATCTCAACTAAACGCCCTAAAGAGGCAAATTTAAGACGTCATTCAGGATTTCTTGTGATTGGAACATACTTCCGATTGGCGTTCCACTTTTGGAGACTACAAAGTCCACAATTGGACCCATGTCAATAATATCGGATTCGTCAAAGGGAATGATTTGTATCTCAGCCCCATCAATAGAACTGAAGTACGCAGCAAGGTGGGTCAAGATGAAACCGGATAAAAATCTTCGGCCTGCTACGGTCTGACGACGGTGGAGCTTAGTGAAAGAGATCATGAATGGGGAGGGACGTATGTAACATACCTCATCGATGGCGACGGTGCGACAGACACTGGCAACTGACTCGGCTAAATGCCCAAAAAAACTCGCGGGAACATTTGGTCTCTCCTCTCCTGTAAGCCTAACTTCGTGGAGTTTAGAAGGTGTAAGACGAATGGGGGTAACGACGAAATTGTTGGCCATGGGTTGGAGGATGGAAGTGAAACGGATGACTCGGACGCACCCCCTTTCATGATCAAAGACGCGACGCGCGGAAATGCCAAATCCAGAGAGCCGCCGATCCTGCTGTCCAAAATTAAACCACGTGACCCTTTGTACCTCATGTAAATCGCGTGTGCAGACAGACGTCCCGGATTGAAATGATAATCACTGGAGCGAAAAACTTGAGGCCTCCATGCGTCGTAGGGCTGTGTCCTTGAGCATCCAGTAAAAGCCGTACGTTCTCCGCCTTCACAAAGATCGACGTCTGTCGTCACCTCTCTTGTTCCCATTCCGTTGCCCCCTGCCGTTATTGTCAGAAAAACAATACTTTATAATCGGCCCAACACACTACTTTAACGCAGCCATGGATTCTGCCCATCCCGCCATTTACACCAGCAGCGATACGTTGCAAGAGCAGGTCTCACATTTCATCGCTTCTTCTACACCGCCCTCGTCCAGCGTTTTCTTCTACCTCCTCCCGCCTTGTATATTATTGCTGGTGATTGACGTCGCTGTCAGGATATCATACCGCCCAGAACCTCTACCCCCAATAACCACCACTGTCGCCCCATCGGCCCCTCCCCATCCCTTCCACGACCTCGCAGCCAGAGCCAACCAAGTCCTCGCAGATTTCAAAGAGCTCGATCGGCAGCTAGAAAAAAAGATGCACTCCAAACTCCCCTCTCCGCGTAACCTCCCCCTCGTAGCGTGGACGAAGGGAAACCTCTCTGCGCGACATTATAACACTCCTCGTACCAGCCCTGCTGCGATCATGCCCGCCCAACATTCTCAAAGTCAGCAGAACGCCGTCGCCAGCTCAGCGTTCTCCAACTTTTGCGAGCGGCTTTTATTGATGAACCGCGTCTGGAAACAACAACGAGAGATCAAAGGCCTCCGAGACACACTCCGCTCCACCAAAGCGGCGAAATGCTCCAACGCATTCAAGGCGTTCTGCGATCGCCTGTTGCTCGCCAACCAGATATGGAAGATGCAGCGACAGATCGACGAGCTCATCGCGGAGGGGGAGAAGATGAAGCGGTCGAGGGTGGCGGCTGTTACGCGGGCTGCGAAGCAGATGGTGTTGGATGTCCGGAAGGAGAGGCTTTTAGAGGAGTTTGTGAAGGATCTTATAAGAGAGTTGGAGGAGAGCAGGAGGGTTGTTGGGGAGATGAAGGAGGCGCATGAGCTTGAGATTTTGGAGGTGACGGGGGAATGGAGCCGCGAGTATAGGAAACTCGCGAGGGAGGTAGAGAGGCTTAAGTTGGCTAGGGAGGCGAGTCTTGTTGAGCAGGATCTTTCGAATGAGCTGGAGGGGAGGTTGTGTGAGGAGGTTGCGTCGAGTAAGAGGAAACTTGATGATGGCTGGGGTGTTGGCAGGGAGGTTGACAGTGATGTGGAAGTCATGTCGAACATGTCTTCCTCGACTTGCGTCGAATCACCACCCTTCAGTGCCAAGACACGCATTGACCGAGAGTCGCCGAAGAGGACCCACCGCAGAGGGAGTTCGTTGGCCTTGAAGGTCCCTCCTCATGCAGTATCCTCCAAGCCTCTCTCCCCCTTGTCGCCTATCCGAAAACTCGATACGGGCCCATACGTTGGGTTCTCTTTCAACCCCCTGTTCTTCGGCCACACCGAGTCGAACGAAAAGATGATGATGCATGATAGCACACCCGTGGTGGAGAGCAGACGCAGGACGTTGTCTTTGAAATTACCACAACATCATCTGGATGAATCTAATGAGGGTGCGAGTGTCAGCCGTGCTGGGCACAGATCGGAACTGGAAGGCATACGGTCACTGAAACGCGTCAAGGCAAGTCCTTGGAAGGTGTAACCGTGGCCAGCGACATCTTGAACTATTTATTAGTGGTATTTATCATATGTAGAGTAGTGTATTTTGTCGTTGCGCTGAAGCTGCACGACTGTATTTCTATTATCTTTCAGGAATCAGCATTGTTCGTTTGTTAATGGGGCAATAAGTACCTGGCATAGAAAACAGAAAGGTTGAAGCGATTGGATGATACGTGTTTGGAAGCGCGCGTCGTGGGGGGAGGAGGAGAATGTTGACTTCACGTGATAGTAACCTATTACGGTCACAACAGTCGTCTACCACCTCGAACGGCTCACCATCCGTATGATAATGGGTATGCCCCGATCCTGCCGCTAGAAACAATCCAGTCTCAAGATCTCCGTCTTGCCAGTATGCTCAGCGTCTGACACCTCTTGACATGGCGATCTGAACTTGAATGTTACGACATCTGCGGCCTCATAAAGTCAAATGAATTATCTGGCTTTGTTGGATTTCTCCACGCGAACAAGCTAAGGTCATATTTTGCCTTGTTCCTGGTGGTCGTTCCCAACAGATTGTCGCGTTTCCATTCCGTATGTCTTTGCGAAGACGTGGCAAGCGCCTCCAATCTAAATTTGTCGTCTCCCGCTGGGTTCGACATATAAAAGCCATATTGACTCTGCCTCACCGAAAAGAGGGAACACGGCTCTTCACTCAACATGGCGCCAACCAGGTACATTGTTCTCATCGACGCCGGCTCGACAGGATCTAGGCTCTCTATCTTCAGGTCGCCATATATTGGTGCTGAGCCGCCTTGGGCCCGTCTCGGAATCAACCAGATATTCGAGGATGCAAAATCGCGGCATGAGATAGGGACCTGCGGTGGTGGTAAGTTTCCGCCTTTCCGTTTCCCTCTATATCATTGACTCAAACTGATTCTCAGGCATTCACTGCGCAATTACCGGACAGGACGTTAAAGCGCATCTCGGCCCTATCCTTGATGCCGCGGTCAACCATCTCAGGCCTCTGGGAGGTGCCGATGCATCAACTCCTGACAACACAGTTATCTACCTTTTGGCCACAGCAGGAATGCGAAACTTGGGGCGAGAGCATGTGGCTCGTTACGATTATGTCCTTCACCATGCTGGTGAATTTATCCGATCATACAGCCTTTATTTCAGATTTCATACCACGAACATCCGCACGATACCCGGACAACAGGAAGGGTTGTTTGTGTGGACGTACTTGAACTACGGGCGCCCCGATGATCAAGGCAACACAACAGCAGTATTGGAAATGGGAGGGGCTTCCCACCAGTTTGCATACGCAGTCCAGGACAATTTGGACCCCCACGCGCTTTCCGTATGTACCAACATACCTGCCATTAGGTCACAGAACCGAAAGGAAAATGTTTATGCGCGCTCTTGGGATGAATTTGGGGTAGATGCCTACAACAACCTGTTCGTCAAACAGCTTGTCGGATATGAAAACCCATGCCTTCCAACTGGACAGAAGGTCAAGGCCAAGAATGGCGTGGAGCATACAGGAAAAGCCGACTTTAAACTTTGCCATGAAATCGCTACCAATGTATACGAAGGCTTCGAATTCCCCGCACTTCCTAATTCTCCCAACATAACCAGCTTCGAGGCGTTGTCGAATTACTGGCACACCTATGAATTCTTCAGCCAACGTCATGGCGCCGGGTACATTGCCAGCAATCCCTATAACGCTGCTGCATTCAACGCAGCTGTGTTGGGGTACTGTAACGAGAGTTGGGATAATGTGAAGGAATGGGTTGGTACATTACCTTACGCCTCGGACGAGTACACTCAGAGGCATTGTCTTCTCGCGGCGACGTTGCTACACATATTGAAAGACGCACCGAAACCAGTCTCTATGAGGAAGAGCGAGCCTTGGACGTGGGGTGCCGCTGCACTTATAGCAAACAATAGAGGGTTAAAGCTCTGTCACGACGATGAACAGGAGTTGCCACTGTTCCTAGCCCCGCAACCCTGGCACGCTGGCAAGAATGGGTCTCTTGCTGAGATCCCACCTACCTTCCCTCCGCATGCTTTCGTGCAACCCGCTCTAATCATCCGTACCCCATCCATCCCCTTGTGGGCCTACCTCTCGTTCGCCGCGGCATTGATGCTCATCGGCCGTCTCGTTGTGCAGCGCTATCATGCGAAGGCCCTTGGCAAAATTTGCCTTCCGGATATGGAGAGCGCGTCGGGTGCGAAGGGTGATATGAAGGATCTCGCTGGGACCGTTCAGGGTTTGGAAGGGTTTTACAAGGATTGAGGTCGAGGTTGGAGAAAGTCGGACAAGGCTGCGTGTGCGGTGAATGGACTTTTGGATCATACCTAGCATATTGCTTCCACCGGATGTATGACCCGATTCGAACCTGTTGCCCGTAGTATTGCATGGACTACATACCTCTGGAATGTGTAGACCTTGTGCGATCAGTGTAAGTATGTGTCTCGTCGCCAGTATTCTTCAGACCTCCTATTGAGTTATTTGTCTGTCCAGTTGGTGGCCTGAACATGGGCCCTCGATGCTCCCTGGGACTTAGTCCAGCATGCGAATAATCAGCGAGCACCTGCTACTAATACAAGATACAACTACTTCGACCGAATGTGAAGCTGCACGACTGTAACTCTATTATCTTTTAGGAGTCAGCATTCGTTCGTTAATGAAGCAATATGTACCTTGCATGAAAAACATACCTTGAAGCGACTGGATGGTATTGTACGTGTTTGGTAGAAGAGAGGTGCCGTGCGAAGTCTGGACAGCGGGATCGGCGGCTTTCTGGATTTGGCATTTCCAGGTGTCGCGTCTTTGATCATGAATTTTGAAAGGGGTGCGTCCGAGTCATCCGTTTCACTCACAACCTCCACCCATGGCCAATAATTTCGTCGTTACCCCCATTCGTCTTACACCTTCTAAACTCCAGGAGGTTAAGCTAACAAGAGAGGAGAGACCGAACTTTGTTCCCGCGAGTTTCTATGGGCATTTAGCCGAGTCAGTTGCCAGTGTATGTCGCACCGTCGCCATCGACGAGGTATGTTACATACGTCCCTCCTCGTGCATGGTCTCAAGGTAGTGAGACGTGTCTCCAGCTGGCCTTCCCCAGTTAGTTGACACTTTGACTATTCTGCAAAATGTAAGATTCGAGCATTTGCCAAGAAGGCTGAGACAGGGTGCAATATCGTATCCGCGTAAAGTAAGCTCCTCCAGTTGGTGATAGGGCAATTCCACATTTTTATTTGCAATACGGAGTGTGGGTGCATCAAGAAATATGGGAAGTGGTGGAGTTGACGAAATTTCTCGTGTGAGTTGCAAGCTGAGTGATTGGAGGTTTGGAAAGGGCCTGCAACCAATTGACAAGAGCAAGCCTGACGGGAGAGTGAGATCAACCGACTCCCATTGGTGGGAATGAGAGGTGGCGACCATGATAGCGGTTTGACTGTCAATGCCCAGCAGGGTCTCAAAAGCAAATCGCTCGTCGAATGTGATTGATATCGATAATGGCAATGTCTTTGCAAGGTGCAACCATTGACGAAGAAGTTCTGCCTGTATCCTTGATCTCCTAGATGTAATCATTGAGCCAACACAAAGCAATGCCGAACTCCACAGCTCAGGCACTGAATGTGCTAGAGCGCGCCAAGCACGACAGACACCACTTATGGTGAAGGGCGTCGTTACTACCTCCTGGTTCTGATCGTTGGGAAGACGGCCTTTGTGACAAGCAAACGAGAATATAGTGACGCATATTTCAGGAGGGAGATGGAAAAAAGGGAGTTTGAGATTGCGCAGGGACTGTAGATGTGTCTGCTCCTCTCTCAGGCCTTGTATAGCAGCCTTGACTCGTTCGATTTCTGCTTCTAGACCCTGGAGATCAGAAAGATCCATATAAGCGTTGTTGCAGAGTGGGAAGGTGAGAGTGAGATGGCGTCTTTTGTAGAGGCAATTCGGATACGGAAAGAGGAAGGTATGTCAGACTGAAAGGGTCGGGATATGTGCGTGAGGTTTATTGCATCAAGAGATAGAGCCAACCACAGGACAGTTTGCTGACGCTGAGTCGCTGACCACGCCTGATGTCGATGGATGAATCGATGAAGTAATGATTGTTGTTCCGTGTTTGATCTTATCTTATCTAAATGGATTCGCAACCTCTCGAAATGAAACAACTTTGGCGTCGAGCTTGTATTTGAACTTAGTCAATACGAATGAGCCCTGGATTTTCCATGCTTCTTAGGTACAAGACCATCGGTAATGCATGAAATATAGAACAGGAACGAATTAAGGAGGGGAATCCTTCTCCCCAATTCCTCACACCCCTTTGTACTTCGTTGTACACAATCGCCTTCGAATCGGCAAGTCCAGTGTATATTCCCGCATGATACTTACCCCTAGGTTCAAGCGGCCTAGGCTTGACCACCTTTGTTCTCCCTGGATATAGGTATGTAAGTGCGTACACTGGATCAAGGCACAGAACTATACTTAGTGGTTCTTCAAGGTGCACACCGTGGAATTACAATGCAAAATTGGGGTGTAGGATAGGCAGCAAGAGGCAGCAGTCCCGCCATTTTCCGGTTTCCCCGTCAGTGGATCAAAATGCGCATATCACAGTGGTACGTTTCGTTTAATTAGAATATAAAGTTGAGGAGGGCCCAAGGTACTCGAAGTCAGGGCAGGTAGTCTTCGTTGCCTTTTTTGTTTTCTCTTTTGATAGCTGGCTTCATGGATGGAAGTACATACGTCCGTACCAAGGTACACCACGATACCCGGGTGGTTCCTCAAGTTAGGTCCTGTGGAATTATAATGCGAAGTTCAAAAGATGAGGTCTGTATGTAGGCAGTTGAGGTACAGAATTATACCGCAGTTCACGGTGCGCGTGGCTCATCAGGGTACGTCCCTTGTAGTCCGAATGCGCTATGTGGAGTCGGCTTTATCACGCTTCTCGCAACCACTGGCATAACTTGGAAGATACACACCGTAAAATTAGGACGTGAAGTCGAATGACTGAGGTAGAGGTAGAGGTAAGCCGCTAACGCACTTCTCAATTTTAGAATCTAAACGTATCTCTCCAAAGTTTCCTCACACGACCATTTACATTTGAATTTTGTCCGACCTCCAGACCTTCAAGCTTGGAGGTCGGATCACCAGGATTAACGGCAATCCACGCCATCAGCCTCAGGCTGTCAGGAGGAATACCCACCAATTCCGAGAGGGCCAGCTGTATAAGTGTTTTAAAAAAATTGGAGGTTAGTTTAAGCATCCCTACCTCTCTTTTCATCTCCCCTGGATAGGACGGAAGGCGGAGGTACGTCTGGATCAAGGTACGCCCTGTGAAATCAGAGTGTGAAGTTGCATGACTGAAGTAGAGAGAGGTAAGCCGCGAACGCACTTTCAGTTTTAAATTTCGAATGTGCGTCTCCATTGCAGGCTCACGACCAAGTATTTTGCCGGACCTGGAGACCTTTAAGTTCGGATCACTATGAAGGACTGACACAGTAAGCGTTCCGTCAAGCCCATCCATGACCCTTCACAATTCCATTTCGTACGTCAGGAGGACCACCCACCAACTCCGAATGTGAGCAGAAGGCGCCTATAAGTGTTCGCAAGAATTTTCATTTTTAAAAAGATTGGATTGGTGGCAGTCTCTTAGCCTTTTCTGAAAATCTACCCCTGTATACACGGATGGAAGGCAGAACTTGAAGTACGTTTGAATCAAGGTACGCACCTTCACCGTGTGTGACCTTACTGATTCTTCAAGGCACGTACGGAATCCCGTGGAATTAGGGATGTGGATGTGAGCCTGTAATAGCTGAAGCATGAAGTAAGTAGGGAGCTACCAACGCACTTCTCGAATCGAATGAACGTACCTCCTGCATACACACTTTCTCACCTCGTCCGATTCATCAACAAGCTTGAAGTGTCAAGCTTGTCAAGCTTCAAGCTTCGGATCACTGGGATTGACAATGACACAATAAGTATTTCCGTCAGATCAAGATCAAGTCAAAAACCGTCCAGGCTACTACAAAGTAGTCCACGCCCTGGCACTGCACGAACACCACTTTTTTTTTTTTTCGTTAGCTCCCCGTCCACCTATTCATCCATAAGTACTTCCGTTCCCCACCTCCTCGACTTACCAGGATTCAGGAAGACCACCCACCAAAGCCCACCAACTCCGGGTAATTGGATTGAAAAAGAATGCGGTGCAGCTTTTTGTTGCCTATTTTGACATACCACGATCGGGGCCGACTTAATTTCATTTCCGTTAACGTGTTTTCGGACCGATAAGGAGCGCTCGAGCTTCAAGTGTCATCCGGATTCGAAAATGTGGGGGTACTGTCCCTTGGGCCTTTACGTGTTCCAGAGTTAATGTTTGCGTTCGCGGGAGAAGGTGACGCGTGCAGGGGGGAGGGTTGATGTTTATCTGGAGAGTATTTATGGAGCTTCTCAGCTTGCGGGTTGACGCCTGAGGGTTTTGTGAAAGCCAAGACTGCTGAGATTTCAGCGTATGTTAGATCCTACTTCAAGAAGTTAACAACGGAGGAGTTGGTGAGAAGAAATGCGACGAGACACACGTCAGTAACGTACATAGTTCAAAGTTGGGCGGCTTAAAATTTGAATGCAGGCTTCCCCGTGATTGCACGTCAAAGGCGCGCTGATGACCAGGCGTATGTACCTTATCACTCCACTAACTGATAAGTACGACCGAAAGCACTTGGCCTGGGCCTTGAGGGGAAAAGTTGCTGCGGTACTGATGGCTGAGAACCGACCCTATGTGCATTGTACTAACAATGGAGGAGTTTGTGAGAACAAGGTCGACGGGCAAGGGGAGAGCGTACCTTTTAGGGTGGCTGTGATTCTATCAAAAGGCACACCCTGGCTTCATAATCTGATCATGATGACCCGGCGTATCTTTAATCTTAGATTTTAAATCTTATCGGTCAAGAAACTGACCAATGCCGCTCGTGACCTTCATCGCAGTCGCTCATGTTCCAGAGAAGGCTTCTAGGACCCTGGAATGTGCCCTCAGAGGCCGTATCCTTGGTGGTGAAAAAATTCCCACGGATTTCGAGTTTATCTGTGCATCGTTTAGAAGGTTGGGCGTCCTTTTCGAAAAAAAAAAACTGATGAAAAGGAGCAGTTTCTATCCGGACTTCGCCCAAAAGTGAAATTTCTATCCGGTCAAGTAAATTGGACCCTGAGGGCGCATTTTTGGGTCTTTTTCTCCCAAACTTTGCCTATGGCTTCCTTCTATGTATATGCTCATCTTTCATTAGGATACTAGCACAATTTCTTGTTGAGGTCGTCCGCCAGCGTGCAATCTTTGCTCAAAACTGATCAAAATTTCTCAAATTGACCCGGATACGGCCTCTGAGGGCACATTCCAGGGTCCTAGGCTTCTCATCGGAGAGGTGATGAATGTACTTCTTATCAATAGGGTGCGCACGTTCAATTACTTAAGTACCTCAAACCAGGCTAGTTAGGCGTTAACTGGGGTCCGTCCGCAACGGAGTTGGAGGAAAGAGGAGGCTTGAGTCATACCATATTATCTCGCATGCCGTGCGCAGACTATGCCGAGTACCAGTAGTGACTGGTGAGGCGTATATCCATAACGAACCCGCATTTTGAAGAAGGACAGGACCATCATAGTTTCTTTTACACCAAGTAATGATGCCATGATCGCGCCGTTCCAGGGGAGGGATCCGTGGGTTTGGGGTCAAACTTCCATTTTGGGGAGGATTGCCTGGAGGAGAATAAGAAGGTTCAAGGAAGATTGGCTCTGGAATGGTGTGAAGTTGGTGGGATTGGAGTTGGAGGATGTCGATGTTGACGTTGATCTAGCACGTGTGATGTTAACTTTGTGACTTCTGATTGCCAAGTTTGCTTGCTGCAACGATGCGGCTCTCCGTGAATCTTTCGACTCAACGTCGTCAGGGAAGGTTGAGTCTGGATTCTGGAACAAATGGAGAGATTTACAGAGATCAGATGGATACCTTTTGACTGCGTTTTTCATCCTCATTCTCGCTGTTGCTAATAAGGTTCTTAGCAAAAGGTACGAGCTGCCAATGCCATCAAGCAAATGAGTGTTTATGATAATTCTGATATTTGTTTATAGTAAGCGACCTTCCCCTCGGCGCATCCCTTCCTCCGTGCAGCTGGTGCGAATAACCGGGCATAGGAAGTCCTGTTATACTCCTCCAACTTGTCGTTCAGCATGCATCCATCAGCTGCTGCAGGAAGTGGCGACTCCGGGCCATTTTCGTCGATGAACCCCCCAAATCAGATTGCTCAACACAGTACGTCTCAACTCACATCGATCGTTATACTCCTACTCATCCTCACCTCGTCCTCAAAGCCCAGTCGTCTTCTCATTTAGACAGTACTACAGCACCCAGCAGTAGCTTGTGGTACTTTGCTGACAAGCCTTTACCTGCACCGTCTGCCTCTACACCTATGATCGGCCCTCCATCAACGTTCTACAACCCAGAGGATAACTCTCAACAGCTGAGAGACAGCCATGCACAGCAGTACCAGCAATGGATTGAAATGTTCGGTAACCAGCAGCGGGGTGCTACTACAGCGTACGACGCACTTCAGCAGCAGCAGCACCACCAGCACAGGGGGTACCAGCCAATGCCACAGACCCAGTTCAACTTTGTCGCTGGGCAATACACGCCTCCTCACTCGTTGAGCGCCTACGCGGAATCAGCATCGGGTGGCACGGTCACTCAATCTAATGTGGGCGCGCCTTCGGATGATTACGACAATTCGAGGGAAGGCTATCAACCCTATTACGACCTTTTGGCGGCTACGGCTGGCGCGTCTTCATCTTCTGTCTCGCCTCAGTCGTATCATCCAAGGGCCATGTCTGAATCAACTTATACGGAGACGCCTAGTTCGGCGTATCAGCAACCTACGCATTCTCATCCTCATTCTTTACAAACGAACCCACAGCAGCGTTCGAGTGCACAGACGCAACATCAGCAGCAAACACAACCACAACGTCCCACCCAACCCGCTCCTTCCCATGCACGCCAACAGCATCTTTCTCCTCATCACCAGCAGGCCTATTCATCCGGGTCTAACACGCTATCTACACACTCTGCTTCTTTATCCCCGGCTTCTGTGTCGTGGACTGATGATGCGAGTTATCCAAACGCGCATCCGAGCCCGCCGTCGGTGAATGGAAGGGGCACGTATGCACAACCACAACCACAACATCCACAACGACAGAATGGTGCACTGAATGGGAATGGCGCGGCGGGGAGGTCAACGCACATTAGAAGACCTGTGGGTACGGTTGAGTTGAGTCCCGGGGGTTCTCCCCCTGGCACTAATGGGATCAATGGTACTTCGCACCAACCCCAAAAACAAACACATTCGCATCACTTGCTCGTTGGTCCACCGCTACCACCAGCAGCCCAGGCACCTAAAGCGAATGGAACTGGGACTGGGATTGTTACGAAGACGGGGTCAAAACGGAAAAGGGTGAAGAGGGGTGTGGGTGAAGAGTCTTCTTCACCACCTCAAAACCAACATCGGCCACACCCGCAACAACAGAACGGGAATGGGAATGGGCAACTGAAAATTGTACCGTGGACTGAATTTGCTGGGGAACCAGGGAGCGATTCGGATAGTGACGATTCGGACGATGAGGGTTTTTTTGATGGTGGTGGGATTGGTGTTGGGTTGGGTGGGTTGGGGGTTGTTAGTAAGGGTGTGAAGAGGGGGAGGGGGTTTGGGGGGCGGAGTCGGCTGTGAGTGATCTTCTTTCTTTTTCATCTTTTTCTTTGTTGTTGTGTTTTTGGAAGAGATGGGGGGAGGGGGAGCGTGTGCGGAGGAGATTGTTGGTGGGGAGCCTTGGTTGATGAAGCCTTTGGTTGGAAGACCTTGGTTTCCCCATGGGTTGCTGCGTATATCGTCAACTGCGGGATTGCTGCGATAGTTTCGTGTTGCCCGTCCGGTCTTCTTTCTTGCATTCACTCAGTCGTCTATGATGATGAAGAACCGGAACTGACTGCGCTTTCTCTCTTCTTTTCATATAACCTTACTCCGTGTGGCTCTGCACCAAAATTGTCTCGGTCAATACCCTGTGGCGTTAACCTCTCGTCGACCTCGGGTTTGAATGAACATTACGCCGCTTCAACATGGGCTACCCTCTCCGCCGTTTAATTCGGCTACATCTTGTCGTATGCGGCCGATTTTTTTTTTTTGCGTGGCGGTGTTCTCTGCCACATTTTGTTTTCCCTTTATTTTGCTTTGTTTTTTTCCCACTGCTTTGCCGTTTGCTCACCAATTTCCTTTGCACCCCTTCTTCCTCTTTTCACGCGTTGCTGCAATGGAATACATCTACATTCACCTGGTGGCGCTCCATTCAACACATTCCGTCCATCTGCTGCTGCGCCACTGCCCTGCGCCACGTCCGTGCGGATGAACGCACTGCCTCATCATCTCGGAACGCCAATCACTCCGTATTTCTCAATTATGCCAAATCTCCTCAATTCTATTCCGAAAACGAACCAAACTCTAAATCGACCAATGGACTCCTCGCATCTCGCATCGGTCGGATGGGACGCACTCAATCTTTCCCGATGTCCATGCATATGTTTGGGTTCTCCTGAATTAAACCAAACCTAGTCCGGGAGCATGCACACACTGCAAGAAACTCAAGGTACGCACAAACACGCACCACCTCCCTCCCTCTTTTTCCATGTCGTTTTTCGGTCTTTCTGCGTGCCGTGATAGCTTTA
Source organism: Laccaria bicolor S238N-H82 (assembly GCF_000143565.1). Taxonomy (NCBI): domain Eukaryota; kingdom Fungi; phylum Basidiomycota; class Agaricomycetes; order Agaricales; family Hydnangiaceae; genus Laccaria; species Laccaria bicolor. The sequence goes on from NW_001889905.1 coordinate 509,781, forward strand.
CTAACGAATTGTTGCTTATCCCTTCATTCACATCAACCCTCGTATCCGACGTCATCTCCTCCTTCCAATCCATCGGCCGCCTTTGGTGATATTGCTACCCGGAATGACCTCCTCCGGACCCACCCCCCATGCGTTACTGCCCGCTTACCCTCTCTGTCTACCCTACCCTACACATGGATGTACCTGGGCCACCTCGCAATCTATCCCGATTAACTAAAACCAGATGAAATGCGACTTTCCGAAACACGAAAATACCTGCAAGCGATGCAAGTCCGGGGGACATGTATGTGTCGTGGAAGGGCGGAAGCCCAGAACTGCTCCGAAGTGAGTCACCATTTTTCGCCGCATTTTCTCTGTCCATCCCTTGTCATGTCTCGTGCTTGTCATTTGTCCTTCCGGCATTTTTTTACCCGTTGGGACGGGATTTTCAAAGCGCAGTTTCGGTTTGTCATTTTTGTGGATTGCGGATATGATTGATAGGCTTTTCTTGGCCTGTTATCTGCTTGCTTAAAAGTGCGAGTGTAGGTTTGACTATCTATATCAGTCGCCTTCGCCTTTTCCCCTTCACTTGACTTCACTGCACTTCAAAGATGGTCTCCACTAGATCCTCTTCACCCGTCTCTGAGCTATCAATGTCTTCACCCCCTTCTACCCGTCCACCTTCTCGAGTTTCATCTACTTCAGATTTACATCCTGATTTTCTCCCTCCTAGTAAACGCGAATACCTCCTCGCACAAATCAGGCAGAAGGACGCGATAATCGAGTCGTTGCTCAAGCAGGTATATACATCATTATCTCTTCTATTTTTGACTTGTGTTGCTGATAATATCCCACGGCTATTCATAGCTACACAACCCATACCTCGCCACACCGCTCTCCATCGCATCTTACCGTATGGCCACCTCCCCGTCGGACCAAAACAACCGAAACGTCCTGGCCTGGCTCGACCGCCTCCAATCGAGCGTCCGAGATGCCGGTTCGAGGGGCGGGCCTGGGGCTTTCCTCAACCTCCGCAATCAGGGAGACGATGACTCTGACGTCGAGTCTTCTGAGGCTCATAAGAAGTCCTTTGGAGTGCTCCCGTCGCAAGAGGAAGATGACTCTGGTGGTGATTGTGCTGATGGGGCGTGTGCAGACGTTGAGAAGCTGTTGCCGGACTCGCATGTCCCACTTGGGTTGATTGCCAATTTGAGTTTGAGTAATAGTAAGCTGAAGAAGAAGAATTTTGCGAAGGATGGGTTGCTTAATGAGGAGGATTTCGATGATGATAATGTTGTACGTATCTTCTTTGACGCCTTTTTCTATCGTTCTGACGTTTTCGTGCTCTTTCAAAGGGCGTCGCGAATGATACGTACTTTATGCCTGGTAAGTAGGCATGTTGATTATGAGAGCCTATCTGACGATCATTTTGTAGGCCCCGCCACTGATCTTGGAATCCGGGCTACCTTGATTGAACAACACAGTCCCCCAGAGATTCTCGTCCACGGTTTAGTTACACCTGAAGATGTCGAAAAACTGTTCCAAATGTATGTTCCACGTTCGTTAACATGCGTAACACTTACAGTTATCATCTACAAAGATTTTTCCAGAAATTGGATGTAAGACGCTTTTACTTTTCGTACAACGTAGAGAGGTCTCTGACGTTCACTCATCAGCCTTTCATCTCCTTACTTGACCCTGTACTTCATACCCCTGCGTCAACATTTGCACGGTGTCCTTTCCTCTTCACCGTTAGTATGTATCCCTCTTCTCATCTGCCTTCTGTATGTATGGCTGACGATACAACAGTCTGCGCAGTGTCATCAAGGTATTACACTGAAAAGTCGGAGATATACCCAATAGCCATGCACTTCGCCAAGCACTCAGCTGCGAACGCTCTGATCGATGGCTGGAAATCGGTGGAGCTCTGCCAGGCCTATATCCTCATGAGTATATACGCCGTCCCAGCTCGGAGATGGGAGGAAGACAGAAGTTGGCTGTATACCGGCCTTGCTATCAGGTACTTCTACATTCCCAGCTGGAAGATGTTAGCTCAATGGACGTTGCTAGAATCGCCACTGACCTCAACTTGCATCAAATCTCTTCAACAAAGCCGCAAAATGAGAGGCAGGAACGGGAAATTATGAATAAGACCCGTGTTTGGATGATCTGCTTCAATTTGGATCGATCTACGGCGACTCAGTTTGGGAAGCCGTCAACGATTAAAGAAGATTTGTGCGTTTTTTTCTTCTATGTTTGTTCCTGTTCGCTAACCTTTTGAATCAGCATTGTCCGAAACGCAAAGGACTGGTATAAAAAGTCGCGATACAATCTCCCCGTGAGTTTGCTGCATACTTTGTTGAAACTTTTGCTGATGAGTGCGCAGTACGACGTCCACCTTTGCGCTTACTCTATGCTTCTCCAAATTGTCGCCAAGTTCCATGATGAGATTTTCAGCGACCCTTCCTCGTCAAGTGGTCTCAACAAGGTAACGTCATTCTTGTTGGTCGTTCAGATCTCTCCTTGACGGTTTGGGTAGACGGTCGACTTCAGAACAGTGACGTTGAAACATGACGAGCACCTCACAGCGTATCACGAGGAGTGGTCAAAACGATTTGCTGAGGGTTCTGATCCAAGTGGCAAGTAACATGCTCAACTGTCCTCCACCTCGACCACTGACAGTCATGTCTAGATTTGGGTTGCGCTTTCCGATGCAAACTTCTTCCCTTGTAAGCCTCAATCTCATTGTTTAACCCATTCCATGAACTCACTCTGTACACAGCCTTGTCGGGTATTCGCGGCTTGTGATGTTCTCTTTTGGGTTTCAACAAGCGTATCAGCGTGGTCTGGGGCAAGGAGACCATGTCTTTTTCAACAAGGTTTGTGCATCTTCGCCTTGGATCGACCTGCCTGACCATCTACCCAGTGTTTGGACGCTGCGAAATCGGTCATTGAGAATATGATCGAGAGTTTAGCTCCTAGTGGCTATATGCGATACGCCCCAGATGGTGAGTAGCGAAAGAAGGATGTCATGCATAAGTTGTGTATCTAACATTTTTGTAAGGCCACTTCGTTTTTGCATCGTTTGCCTCTGCGTTCCTTCTCAAGGCAGGTTTCTTTGTCAACCTTTTGGCTGATTTCAACTGACTCGTCTGAGTAGCTCCTACGACCAGAGTTCGGGAAACTTCTGACGAAAGACCAGGAGAACGAAATCTTCGACTTGATAGGGCGGCTCATACAGACTCTCAGCTCACCCAAGATAGCGATTGATGATCGTCACACACCCAAACTCTACGCCCGATTCCTCGCAGGCCTGCTATCCAGGCACCGAAGGGATGGCGTTACCGTAGGTCGCCTTCACCCACAGCCACTGTCCCCCAACACCGCCGCGACAAACGGGCCAACCCAACCCGCCTCAGCTTCTATCACCTTTTCCGTGTCGCAGCTGCAGGGCCAAAGCAACGTTGCTGAACCAAATCCATCCTTCTCTCAGAATAACTTGCGCCAGACGATGGATACTCCGATTTACATGCCAGAGGCGACTTTTGGTGCGAGCACGGGGCAGATTCATTTCGGAAATGATTTGGAAATGGCGGCATATTCCAACTCTGGGTTCTCTGAGGAGGAAACTCTTGCCACGATGCAGGCCATCAGAAATCCTGCCTGGTGGCAGAATATGATGATGCCTGGGTGAGTTCGCATTGACAGCTGCTCTTTCTGACGTCTTTCGCTGACCATGGTTATCTGTAGGTTTTCATGGCCAGAAGGCTCTCCTTCGCCGCCAGCCAATCACGTTGCCTCTGCTGCCGCTACCTATCATCACAATATGAACATGCCAGGCAGCGGAGGCTTTGGCATATTTCGCACTGCCCAGGTTCCCTTGCATTGATTGTATTTTCCTTCCTTGGGTTTGTGTCGTTTTGAAATATTGTTGCTTCGTGATGTACTTTGATTTTATGTTTTCAAATTGCTGTCTAACAGATCGTCTACTCCGTCTCATCGATTCAAGTTCGTTCCGCACTCTATGTACTCTATATCAAACAGTCATTACTCAATCATGTACATGTCTATCTAGTTCATTGCATCGAAGTTTGTCAAGAAAAAAGAAAAAGCTAAGACTGAAACAAATACGCGTAAGATATCATGAAAATGATGCAGGCGTCTGGTCCCAATACGGTTTTGCTTGAAGGAGTATGGTCTTTTTGTTGACCTCACCTGAGCTCGCCGACGCTGTGTGGCGGAAGACGAAAGAATTAGAGGGTTTGGCATTGAGTTTTCAGATACGGGCAAATTTCAATTATTGAACAGTGGCAGATAGACCAACTTTGGCACGACGAGTGAGGTGTTATTCAGCTTTTCGCGAAGTACAAGGCTTAGTTGCCACTGGCATGCACCATGCACTTGGCTATCCTTTCTGAGTCGCCAGTGGGGGTTGGGTGGGGGCAAGACAAACAGTTGAATGCATGGAGATGGCAAAGCGGACATGGTAATATTTCAATAGCTCTATGTCTGTAGACTGAGGTAGACTTTGGGATCAACTACTGGCGAGTTCGAGAGTTTGATAAAGGGTCGGCAGCCCACCACCAAGGTACAAGTAAGTACACAAGAAGCTCCAAAAGATAAGCTCATTCCGGTCCTGCAATGGCAGCCGGTCCTCGACGCCTCGCCATGGCTTTCATCTTGCTTTCATCTCCTGCCAGTGGCTCCAAAGTGGCTCAGTCCCGAATACAGGGGTGCTAGAGGTCTTCCAGTTTGGAAATTTCCATCATGTTACCTGCCTAGCGCATCACTATCCAAACATCACGATATCATGTATATTCCTTGGTGCCCATGCGTCGGTGAGATCTGGGAGCGCTTTTTGCAGAAGTTTGAGATGAGGAAAGGCGGGGTTTTTCAATAATTTCTCACGGCAAGGTTTTACTACCTTCACCTTCATATTCAGCAATGACACCACTGCCGCTTCTTCCCAACGAAATATGGTTCTACATTGCCGACTTCCTTAAAGCTGACAATCACCTTCTTCGCAGAATTATCGGGATGAACCGTCCATTCTTTGAATTTGCGATGGACAAACTCTACCACAAGTTCAGCCTGAGCATCACTGGCAGGGCCCGCAGCGACCCAACACTGTTAGAAAAAAGTATTGAACAACTCCTGTAAGTAAGCTTGATCTGAGCACTGGCAGCCATGCATTATCGATCGTCGCAGGGACCCGTTAATTAATTGTTGGGTGACGGCGTTGACAATTTGCCCACCTCGGCTGTATGAGGCACTACTCTATCGGGGGATTCTTTTCGTCCCTCACCTATTAGCTCAGATGGGATTCTGTGGGTGGATCATGGAATGTTTCATCCCAAGTTTCCCCTCGCCCGAGGAACAGACAAAACGGCTCTTTAATGCACTTTCATGCCTCAAACGCCTCGAAATGCTCTCCATTGAGGATGAATTCACTCGTTTTGACACTCACAATGGAAGACTGGATTCATTCCATTCCTCCCTCTTCTCATTCTTATGGAGGACCTTTGGAAACACTCTGTTGACTTTGGAAGTCAAAATTTGGGACTTCAGAACAGCTGAAACATTGCTACAATCTGCCGGCATCTTTTCCAGGCTCACACGTTTGGTAATTTCTATCTATGGCTATGATTTTATCACCCCAATAGCTCCTTTTTTCCCTCTGTGCCCGATGGTTGAAATCTTGCGCATTAATGCTGTTTTTATTGGAAATGTACTCCAGCTCCCGGATACAGACTATGGTTTCAACTGGAAATGTTTGAGTTACTTACTCCAAAATAATCCAAAGATTCAAGAACTCTATATTCGCCAACATGGCTGGCGTGATCCTCCAATGCCAAACCTTCTCAATGACTCTGTTTCATCAGAAAAAGATGTTGTCAGGAAGCTCCCTGTTCTTCCCATTCTCTGTACTTTGTCACTCGACTTTGGCTTTGCTGGAATCAAGGGTGATGTGATCAAGTACTTTGGGGCTCTGACTTCAAACACCTTGACCATGCTGTCCATGGGTGAATTCCTCTCATATCAGGATGTCAAGCTGATCCTGAAAGTTTTCAACCAATGTGATATCTTGGTTGATCTCAGGCTGGGGATTGGCTGCATTACTTCACAACTTATTGATTTGTTTGTGGAACGTTGCCTGTCCCTTGAGAAGCTAGGACTCCAGCTTGATGGACACTACCTTGGAAAGAACCAGGTAAGCTGTTCACTTTGATCCTCATCCCAACTAAACAATAATTTGCAGATCACATTATTTGAACATGAGATGTCTGAACGCAAAAATTACTTGCATATTGGCCATGTTTACAAGCATTGGCAGTTGCACGAACTCACATTTTACCCTGAATTGGGAGGCTTTGCCTATCATCACAAGGCCTGGAGTATTATGCGTGCTATCGCAGATGCCGTTCCATCTATTAGAACCGTGGCTGGCAGGGATCGATCCACTGCATTAGTAGAAACCCCAATGCCACATTGTAGATATTAATTATCCCACCTACTGCTACTGTGACCAACTCACCTCAGGCCTGACGCTTTTGACCATCAGGGGACCTCAGAGGCTGATTCTTTTGATGGTAGGAATTGGCCTCATGGGTAGGTATCACCACTGCTGCTTCCCTATTAATCCAAATAGGGAAGGCAATCTGAGACTGATCTTGCGTGCAAGGCACACTGTTTCTCGCCTTGGTAGGGGCATCAGGCTGTCAGGCACGAAGCTCCCAGTGTCACAGGTTATAGGCGTGAGGTTCCAAGAGGCCAGAGTGTCAGGCGTGAGGTTATAAGCATACAAGGGCGTCAGGTGCGAGGTTACAAGCCTGCAGGGCATCTCAGGTGTGAGGCTTGATGTGCCTAACATATCACATACTTAGTTCCCATGTTTTCGGTTCAAGAAATATATTACGGAGAGATTAACAAGACATACATTACAGAGAGATTAAGTAAATAATGAGAGGGGTACAAGAAAAGGGCAAGACTAAAATTATAAATGAGAGGGATGGATACAAGAAATGAGCAAGAATATAACAATGTGGTATGAGGGCAGGGGCACGGAAGGTCTAACAATGATGGTCCAACAGGTTGCAAGAGAAGACATGTCACAAAAACGCTAGTGCACTAAGTTGAGCGCGAGGGGCCAGGCTCTCCTTCAGCTGGCTTTGCTGGGACAGATGCAGAATTGGCGGCAGTGCCTGGATAGAATGGCGGAAAGGGCATCATAGGGTGTGTAGGGAAGGGGAAGGGAGGCACTGAATCCCCTGCCATCATAGGGTGTGCAGGGAAGGGGAAGGCAGGTGCTGGATCCCCTGCACTCCCTGCAGGACGGTCTTGGTTCCACAATGGGTAATTCCAACCAGGTGCTGGAGGAAAGCCAAAGGGTGGATAGTAGGGGCCGTAGGGCCACTGGTAACCCTGAGCAGATGTGTTGGCTGCTGGCTGGGCTGCTGAGGAGGCTGCTGGTTCCTCAACAGCCATGCGTTCACAACTGCTTGAATCTTGCATTGCCTGGACTCCCATGGCTCCCTCAGGACTTGGTGACTTGAGGGCACCGCAAAACCTCTTTGCTGTGATGATGTTGGTGACTTTTTCCGCATCCCCTGCACACTTTGAAGCGTTGGACGAAGATGATGGAGCGGTGCTGGGGTGACGAGGGGGACCAAAGGCGGAAGGTTTTTTGTGAGTGGCCATCGTCGTAGTGGAATCGGTGATGATTGGAGGAGCAGTCGCCTCTGTATGTTGAGGAGTTTGAGCCTTTGCGTGTCTGGGTTGTGCAGGGCCTTGAAGGAGTCCCTCGTTGGTGGAAACGGCGGGTTTGACAAGGAAAGAATCGCCCATGATGAGGAAAGGGTCACCTGGGTCAAAGATGGGCACCATTGGTTTCTTGACAGGGCGTGGTGTGGGTTTGGCAACTGCAGTGATGGCGCTTGCCATAGCAACACCCCCTGCATTGGTCGCTGTATTAGCTTTTGCTGCAGCCGCAACAGCCTGCATAGCTGCAATGAACGACGAGATTGGCTTGAAAACAACCTTGGGTTTGTCGGTGGGTGGGCCCAAGTTCGCTTCTGTTGCAATAGGGGTTGGTGCAAACTTGCGCGAAGACTTGTTGGGTGGGATGACTGGTGGGGCATCAATATCGATAGGAGCCATTTTGTCCTTGCCTTTTCCCTTGGTTGCCGTTGCCGTTGCCTTCAACTTCCCTTTTTTCTCCAGGTGTTCATGGTCATAATCCTCGTCACTGATTTCCTCACTGTCCGTGATCATCTCCTTCGACTTCTTCGGTACGCGTTTCTTTGAAGGTTGTAGAAGCGAAGTGTCAGGGGGATTTTCTTTTTTAACTTTGGAGTGTGTACGGCGTGGAGCAGCTGATGTCTCTGCTGGGGGACTTGATGTGATTTCGATGATCTCACGTTCCACGTGCAGGCCGGAGATGGCCTTGTAGTCTCTATCACCAGGTGTGAGGAAGTCTTTGTGGCCGTTATAGAAGGCACGGCAGATGACGTTGAGGGAGCCAGGTCCTGGGGGGGCTTCCACAAACAGAGGAATCTTGGAGGCGAGTAGGGCTGTTGTTACATGAGCCAAAATAATGTACACCAATTGAAAACTGTACGCACACTCAGACTTGGCAGTAACCACATGAATCTTCGTGGCATCACTCCCAAAAGACTCTGTGAACAACCGAATTCCACGATGACCCAGGTCTTTGATCCCCTGGCTCGTAAGGCGCTTGCGCTTCACCACGGTGGCCCCAGGTGCAACATCTCTTTTGGGTGGTGGTGCAGACGGAAAAGGAACGCCTCTTGGCCAGTTCTCAATCCTAATGCCAGCGCATGTGAGACTTCCGCCCAGTTTGGCCCAAGGGATTTCCTCGAGGCTTATACCGAGAGAGAATGGCTCTGTAATGTTGACGTTAGATAGGCAGGTCGGTTCACTTAGAATGCAAGTCAACATACCTAGCACCTTTCGAATCCCGGCTTTGATGACAGTTTTTGCTGCCGGGATTGAATTCTCATCCACTTTGTCCTTGTCACCCTTACGGACATTTGTCGATGAAGAGCTTGAGTCTGATGGAGAGTGCCGGTCCTTCTCCAGCCGCTCTTGTAGGTCAACTGAAACGCAATTGCTGTCGCAGAGTAGATATTAGCAAGATGTACTGTACTACAAAGTGGTAACTTACCAGACGTGGTTCCTGAATAATCCAGTCATCGTGCTCTCATCGAAGCAAAGGCGATCTTCTAAGAACTGGAGTGGGGGATGGTTAGTGGGGTTATTGAGTACAACACACACAAACACCAACCTTATCAGCGCCTGGCGAAATGTACAAGTCCGTGAGCCCCATGTCCTTGTGAATGGAATTGCCAACGACAACCAGCAAAGACTCGAACCCATCTTTTGCTGAAGCGTTCTTGGCGAGGCTTTTGTACTTCCTCATCAAGGTGTTGAATTTGCGTGTGCAGTTGTTGATGGTCAACTGGGCCCTGGACACTGTCAGCATCTCATCATGGGCATCGAGGATCTCTCTTGAAACCCTCCCAACATGTCTTACCTAAAGGAAGACCATGAGTGGGAGCTATAGTGTAAATGCAGGAACACTTACAGTTCGCCATTGTGTCATTAATCCATCACCATTCCAAAGGCCGATTATCTAGAAAGTAACATTGATACTTGTTCCAAACGGAGTGTGAGCACTCCCGGGCATGGCTACGTTTCCACAATGCAATGACATTGTCCGAAGTGTGTCCAGTCTCATGCGAGAGCTTATCAATCAAATCGTCCAGTTTCTGAAACCCGGCGCATAGTGTCTCCCAAGTAGCTGTCGAGATCCGGCCTGATGGCTGATGGGCACCTTGCTCACTTGAGGCGGAGTCGTCTCCTGCAGGTGACATGTCGCCCGCATCAGATGCTGGAAAGATATCAGGGTCTTCATCTTCGGCAGGGGCGTTGTAGTCAGGTTCATCGTCTAAAAAATCTGTTGACAGATTGGCTGGAAGGGGGCAAGTGGTAGCTGGACCACAAGGAGGAAGGCTGGTCGGAAAAGAGGGAGCTGGTGGGAACGTAAACTCAGGATAAGGGTTAAGTGGAGGGAAGGGGTTAACGTTTGCGACGGGAGCCATTTCCGTGTCACCAACATTGACGTCTTTCCCATCTGGGTGATAGGTTTCTTCAACACTTGAAGGTGTTGTGTCATCCTCTGGCGTTAACGCGGCGTCAACGCACATGGACGCGATATCGTCACTGGCACCAGCACCCAGCCAATGATCTACCTCAGCGGTGGTATGATCAACGACACTATCTGAAGTGCTCGCATCGAAAATGTCCATGGGGGCTTCTGTTGATGGTGCAAATACTGGCTGGGAGGCAGAGGCAGCGTAGGAGAAGGAGGGCACGATGAGGAAGGTGTTGGTGTACAGTTCTCATGATTTGAGAGAACCCTCTGGCTGATTTTACTTTTGGGTGTTGGGTGCAACTTGCGGCGTAAATGGTAGCAGCTGTCTGTCATTTCTATATCATCAAGTCAGTCGTAAATCATAGAAACTTGTAAGTCACCACATACCAGTGATAATGACAGATGGCGTGGTCACTGGTCAAGATACGATGGGCGCTGAGGACAAGAATGATGTTGGGAAAGAACGACATTGGCTAAGAAATGAGACAAGTGTTGGGGGGAAGGAGAAATGGTTGGTGGGTCGGTAATTTGAGGCCAGTGGGAAAATTCAACAATGGCGCATGGATGGCCATCATCACAACGAAGAAGTGGGGGGGCTGTCATCATTACCACTGAAAAAAGGCCAAAATTGGCAATAATTGCCAGGTCCTTGACGGCGTTGTGAAGTGAGGATTCGCCATATTGAAGTGCTTGAAGTGCAGGAAGCACCTCAAGAGTGAATAAATGATGCCACAAAGGTAATTAGTCCAAAAGTTGCCACTCACCGAAGATGTTTTGCATCAATGAGAAGTGTTTCGAAAACACGCCTCTGTGTGATGTGCCAGCGCGCTGTGTATGGTCCGCGGTGATGCACCAGCGAACAACGTGTACATGTTAAGAACAGGATCTGCACTGTCATCAGCGCTCCTCGGAAGTCTGACAGGTGTCACTGGAAGCTGAATTTGCAGACCGAAAGGGACATCGAAGGCACACCGTTGGGGGGGAAGTTGTGATAGAGGGGGGGCAAGTCGTGTTGGAGGGGGGGAAGTCGTGATGGAGAAGGACAGCATTGTTGATTAAGTTTCCAATTGAATGATCAATGGTGCTGAGCATTGTTTGGCATTCATACACATTCAACAACAAAGTGGGTATCAAATTGTTTGGAGGGCTAAATTAAGGAGTACAAATCATGTAATATACGAGATACATCTTCGATTGAGTCCAAGAAGTGCGAGGCCAAGAAGGGGGAAAGCGTGCATGTGGGTAAAGAACATGGTTTTGGAGTGGGAAGGAGGGTGCATGCAATGAATGAATGTCCAAGTCTACAAAAACTCGACACCCCCAGATGCTTTGGCCTGAGCAAGCGCATCAAAAGTGGCCTTGCAAGTGGTGTAATGTTTTACACAACCATTAGGCACGCCCCGAACGAAGGCATTGGCGTCGTCCTAAAAGAACGGGTAAGCAAAAGAAGATAACAATGAAAGTTGAACTTACAATAGACCAGTATATACCTACACTGCCTTTTCCCTTGAATACAACATAGTACGCGTCCTTCGATGTCTCCACAACGTTGCGAGCTTCGCAGAAACCACAAGACACAATGAGGATGTCATCACTCATGCTGGTCCCACCACTTAGAAGTTGCCCGTTAACGGCAGGAGGGGTAGTTGTGCCTGCAGGACGAGGGGCTCGATGGAGCGCAGGTAAATCAGTAGCTAATCAAGATGTGAGTGATTCATCCCTTTGAACGGCAACATCACTGACCGTTGAGTACATCGATCTCAGGTGAGTCTGGCACTGATCAAAACGCGAGTGTCCCATCTGTTCGTACCACTACACCACTTATCGTTGATGACATCTCGGGCCCCAGAGGGGGTATTGGCATGAGTGGGAGTGTCGCCTACAAAATATGGATTAGCGCTGAACTTTCGGATTGACACGACTTACCACTGGAGGCAGCACTCGTTGAAGCCAGGGCGTGAGACAGAGGTGCCTACACATAATTGTGAGCTGCTACCAAATGTAGAGTGACGAAGGAACTTACGATGAAGCATGGAAAGACCAAGTGGGTGGTTGGCTGGGAACGCGGAACAGCAGATGATGGGGGTAAGAGTTTAAGGGTCGAATTCAGGGTTGGTTGGTTTATATACACACCAACTGTATAGCTGTTCGGCAATCTCCATCAGCCACCTTCAACCCAGGAATAGCAACAGCATCTTACGCGAACGAAGGATTCATGCAGGCCAGAGCATTGTAGATAGCTATGATATCCGACATTTGTTCTACAAGACATTGCCGACATTATAGTGATCGGACAGAAACAAAATAGGATTCAACAGAACATACCTCTGTGATTTAGATCGAAGAGATTGGGTATGTCTGATATAGATTGAGGAACGAACAAGCACATGGAGTTGCAACCCTAAACAAGCCCTAAGCTAAGGTTACGGCAATTTGGCTGTGCAAATAACCGATGCTCAATGCAAAACATAAGATCGTCAAAGTGCAATTCATAGGGGATGGATCGCCTGGTTAACCTCATGGATTCAATCAGTAAGTTTACTAGAATGTTTTCACTCACAGATGCAGCGGTTGGAACACATAGAAAGAGAATGAGTAAAAGTCAGACCACTTATGGGGTTTGCTCTGAGTTTTGCACTTAACACTTACCTTACACGCTCCCTCAATGGGTCAACCACAGTTACATTACACAGCGGATGCCAAACGAAAAGCCAACAGAGCAAAAAGCGCACATTGCTACCTATGGTAAGAGTCCTTTATCTGGCCATTGACTTATAACATTGAAATCTTCAAGTCACAGATCTGATATTCTACTAGCACGACGACAGAAAAGACGACAATCACAAGACTCAGGGTATGTGGACATTCAAAACTATCTGACTACGTTTCAATATTTCCTACCACTAGCCATGCCATCGCCGGCCCAAAGAATACGGCCCTAGTGCCTGAAGTAACAGCACCAACGTACGTCGTATCTGCTTCTGTCATTTGAGCATCTAATGTTTCCTCCAGCGACCCTTCCAAACCCGAGTACTGGGCTTACCAGGCCGATGGCCGCCACACCCAGCTTTGAATCCATCTTCATGCCTGTTCCAAGTCATATGTCGAGGCAGCAGCACAAGACTACTTACGCACTAATAAAACCGAATCGCTCTCCGACCGAATCAAGGATTTGGAAAAGTTTTGGACTTACTTTCAGACATGCAAGGCACACCTTCTTCAGCTGGATGGAGTGAGTGAGAGGTGGAGGAAAGTGCAGGGAATGACACTCGAGGTTGGGGAGATCATTTGCTGGATGGAGCAGTTGTTGTGCAACACAATGATGGAAATCCTTATTTTCCAGGCGGCATACCTAGCGAAAGGTTTTGCATACCAAAGAGAATAGGCAACGGCATAAGAATGGAGTGAGTATCTGATATATTCAATAGTGTACACTCGCAATACGCAGATCTTGTATCTAATGTCATGTTATGTCAGGGAAGAAGGAAAATGTGATGAAGTAGACTCTGTCTGAATGCCGGGAGGTCCCTCTCTTTAAGACCCGTGATATGGAAGCCTTGTAGAACTGCTGCAATGCAGGCAAGAACCCACAACCCACAGCTATGGCCGTTGTTCTGGACAGCATGCAATAAAAGGGGCTGCGCGGACCAGCCTTCTTCGGTAATAATGTGAAGCGGATGGCCGTTATGATTCGAAGCGAGGACAAGCCGAGTAATTAGAAGCATTATTTCCTGAAATCTTGTCAGTATATAGATCAGCAGTCATGAATAAGAATGACTTACACTGATTTCATGTTTCCACGGGGCAAGTTCAGTGAAGCTGTCAAATAGAAATATTTTGCCCGATGACACCAGAATAACAGCTAATACCCAATGACCAGCGGGGCATGGTCGATGGATGGGGAGTAGCCAGATGTCCTTATGCCAGAATTCCAGATGAGAGGTACGGTGCCAGATATCAGAGAGTGGGCAATTGTAGTGCACCATGTGGAGGTTGAAAGTCGAAAAGATGGCACAGCGTCGGCTATCCATTTCGTGATATTCACTGGGGCGGGACCAGGTATGTTGAAAGAGTGTGGCAGTGCTATTGATACACACATCATTGAGGAGTGCCCGAGGAGTTTCAAAGCGTAGGATGTCTTCCTCATCGAAAACAAAGCGGTCCTTCTTGGCATTGGGTACTCAGCGCTGGTGGCGGTGAGTGGGTAGCGGCGCAAATGTTTGGAAATGGAGCACGTCCAGAATTGTTGTGTCCTCCATCAAGTTGTTCTAAGAACACAATATTATAGAGTTTCAATGACGAAGAATTATGTTTTCACTTACAGGCAAGTCCCAGACCAGCTTTATAGGATCTTCCGGCAGATGTTGGGGTGGTAATTGCTCCAGATGGTCGTTAAACGATTCATTGTCATCATCTAACTCGGCATCAATGAGGTCGGCAAAAAGGACTTCCCCTGTGTCCCTAGCCATGTCGTTATGCTCAATGAAATCGAATGCATGGTAGGCAGGGTCGGCATCAGTAAGTTCAGCGACCCTCTCTGTAAGGGGCGTTAGCCATGTCACAGGTCCACGGACATTGGTGGCTGGAGAGGTAGGAGTAAAGGTTGGCATGCGATGTTTCAGGTCAGTCGCAGCTTGGACGTGACTTTCGAAGTGAACACCTGATGCAAGGACATTGGTCCATCGGCATTTGAGTGAGAGAAGATGAGCATGCCAGGTCTCGAGAAGGACCAAAATGGGTTGGTCTGATAGAAACTCAGTCGGCGTGTTGAATGTCAAATGGACTGACTCACTGGATGGGGAGAGAACAGCAGCCTCCAGAGCCAAGAGCTCCTGGCCAAACCAGCGACACAAATTATCTGCTTCCTGACCTAATCTACGACGTTCCTCCAAGCAATGATCTACCTTCAACATTGCTCGTATCCCAACTCGAACCTCAACTTCATCGAGCCATCGAGGAATCTCCTGTGGACTGTGCATAATCCAGATGTCTTCCAAGAGTGAGGAGCTATTCTGCAAGGCATCGAGCTTGACAGGGAGGGCTTCAGGGAGTGGGAGTCCCCACTCAGGGCAGTAGATGGCTGCTAGCTGTTCACAATACAAATTGAACTTTCAAATCACTTTGAGAAGGGCCAGCTTCCTTTTGGCAATCGCGTCTCGAGTGCTTTGGTGAATCTTGGTCCCTGTTATATGAAGTAAGTGAGTGTAAGCAAGACAAATACAGGCAAGCGAACCTATGGCTTGGTTATGACCACCAGCCGCTTGATCCAATCTATCCCACTCAAAGAAACTACCAACCGCCCGCTTTCAGATGTTGATTTTGAGGTCGCAGGCCAGCACTAAAAGCCTAACAAAGTCAAGGTCAATGTTTTGGAGTTCTGGGAATGATTCTTCGATGTTCAACGATTGGTATAGTACTTGTACCTTATCCTTGAGCCGTTCTTGGGTTCTTGCCAAACTTTCTAATGTTGACTTCGAGAATCGGTCAGCAAGGCAGGTGATCACATCATCTGTCGTGTCGATGGTCGACTGAAGCTTGAGAACGCTGTCAAGTTCCTTTTTGAGACGTGCAGGGGCATCTAAACATTGGGATTCAGTGAGGAAGGGAAGTCAAAGCTTGAGATTGAAGCTTACGAGCCTGAAGGAGTGGTGCCTACCACTTTTATGATATAACCTGGGCAGTTGCCTGCACAGTCATTTAAATCTGGCCAACTAAAATTATTAGTGTTTAAAGGTTCAGTCCATAGGACCGAACTGAACCGGACCATGGTCCGGTCTTTTTTTCGGTTGCAGTTGCCCCAATTTGGGGTTGGTCTGGTTGCTGGTTGCCTCATTTTGAAAATCTTTTAAAACTGTTCAAAGACCGGTTTTAATCGGTTGCAACCGGTTAAACGGTCACGTGCGTTACATAGCCTTGTAACCACGTTTATTGCCTTTTATTGGGTTTTTGTTTCATCAAAAACGGTTAAGAATTGAGAAAGATATAACCAAATCCATATTTTACCCGAGTCTCTATGAGATGTAATTCGGTTTCAGTCATAGCTATGTCAAATCTTCATTAAATCTCTTGAAAATTGGTAGAATGACGGGTATTTATATGCTTTACCATTTTATATAACCCGTTTATTTTTCAGAGTAATAATGGTTGAGATACAAATGGTTTATATTGGTATAATAAATTACACGCAAAAAAACCGGTCTGGATCGGTCTGAACCGGTATCATGGACCGCAAAAGACCGGTCCTAGGTGGTTCGGTTCGGTTCCCTCAATATCTGGGTCGGTCTTGAACCGGTTGCGGTCCACGGTTGCGCGTTTTCGGGGCAAAAAACCGGACTGAACTGAACCTTTAAACACTAAAAATTATGATATGAGAAACTGGGACTACAGATATGAAATGGATATCATTGTACTGCCAGGCAATTTCATTACTGTTTCATTACCTCCCTAGCCTAATATCATTGGTATTTCATTACTCTACTAGCTGATTTCATTATCATTTCATTGCTTCCCTAGTGCAATATCATTGGTATTTCATTACTCTACCAGGCCAATTTTATTACTATTTCATTTCTTATTGTTACCTCCCCAGCCTAATTCATTGGTATTCATTGCTCTGCCAGGCCGATTTCATTACTTATCATTGCTCCCCCAGCCCAATATCATTGGCATTTCATTACTGCACCTGGCTGATTTCATTTCTTATCATTACTTCCCTAGGCGAATATTATTGGTATTTCATTACCATACCAGGCCGATTTCATTAATACCTGTCAGGTCTGTCCAATGTGTTATGGTGAGGGTGGTCACATAACCAATTGTTAAAAATAGCCCAAAATGAAAGTTGTAGCCCTGTGCTGTAGCTTCCCAAATCTGTTTGAATTATGCTCTAAAGTGCTCCTATTGTGAAGATATCAGGCAAGAGATTCTTCTCACCACCGGCTTTTTTTGCATTTTTCTCCATGAAAACAACACCAAACAACATGATTTCAACAGTTAGAAAGCTAATAGAGAAGGCTATGATAGTTGTATCATGGGAAAATTGACTCAAAAAGGAAGGTATATACCCTAAATTGGAAATTGACTCTGACAGACTACAAAAGTGACTTATAGACTACAAAATTTACTAATGACTAGAAATGATAACAAAAGACTACAAAAGTCGGACATAGACTATAAAATTTACTAATGGACTACAAAAGACTACAAAAGTTGGACATAGACTACAACTTTTACTGATGTCTGCCTTTTTCACCACAAAAGTTTGTAGTGTGTGCTTTTTGAGACTACAAACTTTTGTAGAGTCCACTTTATAGACTACAAGAGTTTGTAGTGTGCGCTTTTTTATTGGAAAAGTTTGTAGTGTCTGCTTTTTCATTTGAAAATGTGTGTAGTGTCCGCTTTTTTAGACTACAAAAGTTTGTAGTGTGCTTTTTCATTAGAAAAGTTTGTAGTTGACATGTAGGTTATGGTGTCCTTGGCCCTGTCTAGGTTATGGGGATGAGGTTGAAGGATTGACATGATCTTACATATTGCCAGTGCTGCAGCATTAGTTTTTGACATCATGCACAAGTTGTCTTTCACATTAGGAAAGGCTATTCTAAGCCTTTCATATTGATACCTACTGTCCTATCTCAAAACATAATTATAAGTTCATGTGGGGATATGACTGAAGGATTGCCATGACTTTACATATTGTGATTGCCACATTATCAATTTTTTACATCATGCCCAAGTTGGCTTTCACACTGTCTGCTTTCATGTTGATATCTACTGTTCTGTCTCAATACATTGTCAACTTACAACATGACCTGACTTGAGGACACCTCCAAGGATGAATCAGCCCATCATCATATAGCACTCAAAGAGCTGATATCAAAGTTGACTATGTTGACCTTCCTTTTTTGGTCAATTTTCCCATGATACAATAACTGTAGCCCTTTCTTTTAGCTTTCTAAATATACTGAAATCATATTGTTTGGTTTTGTTTTCAGGGAGAAAAATGCAAAAAACAAAAAAAAATGCGACGCTTTTGGGATTCCTTTACCTCATATATCCATAATGGGAGCACTTCAGAACATAATTCGAACAGATTTGGGAAGCTACAGTGTAGGGCTACAACTTTCGTTTTTGACCATTTTTGGTAATTGGTCATGTGACCAATATCATGACATCCCCCAATGGACCCTGACAAATACAAACCTTGCAAATTTGAGTACTATTATCCCATGAATTTTCCCTATTTTATTGCTATTTTTCTTTTAGAAAAGCACACATTTCCATATTTAGAAGTGTGCTTTTGGACCCTGGAAACAGTGAGCAAACTGTGGGAAACAGTGAGGGGGCAATGATAAACGCAGTAGGGTAGGTATGAAATTGCTTAGGCAAGAATATGAAATTGCCCCAGGCAAGGAATGAAATGGATGTGAAATAGCCCAGGCAGGGATATGAAATTGCCTAGGCAAAGATATGAAATCACACAAGGCAAGGAATGAAATGGATATGAAATTGCCCAGGCAAAGATATGAAATCACACAAGGCAAGGAATGAAATGGATATGAAATTGCCCAGGCAAAGATATGAAATCACACAAGGCAAGGAATGAAATGGATATGAAATTGCCCAGGTAGAGATATAAAATTGCCCAAGCAAAGATATGAAATTGCACAAGGCAAGGAATGAAATGGATATGAAATAGCCCAAGGCAAGAATATGAAATAACCCAGGGCAAGCAATGAAATGGATATGAAATATCCCAGGCAAGAAATGAAATATCCCTGACAATGAAATGCCTCTGGCAGGAAATGAGACATATTTCATTTAGCTTGCCTAAGTATCTCATATCATAACACACCTGGCAGGAAATAGATAACTGTGCAGGCATTTGCTTAAGGTTTATCATATAAGGTGGTAGGGACTAGTGAAATGATAATGAAATTGGCCTGGTAGACTAATGAAATACCGATGATATTGGGCTGGGAAAGCAATGAAATAAGCCCTGGGAGAAATGAGATACCAATGATATTGGGTTAGGGAAGTAATGATAAGGAATGAAATAGTAATGAAATCGACCTGGTACAGCAATGAAATACCAATGATATTGCCCTAGGGAAGTAATGAAATAGAAATGAATTATAGAACAAAATTGCCTGGCACTCCAATGATATCCATTTCATTTCTGTAGTCCAGGTTTCTCATATCATAATTTTAGTTGGCCAGATTTAAATGACTGTGCAGGCAACTGCCTAGGCTTTATCATAAAAGTGGTAGGTACTAGTGCCCGAAGAGAAAGTTGTGCTGCTTGCTGAAGCACCCACTGATCTCACAATTCGTCCATTGGCACGCCACAGTCAGTCAACTTCTGCTTAGTTTCAAGGAGCTCAGCTTCAGTCGTTTTCAGCCAATGCCAGATCCAATCACCAAGGTCGTCATGTAGCTCTTCACCGATTGAGGAAGTCTGTCTGTCAAGCAGCCATATCCTTCGGCGTCACTGTATAGATTGTTAATAGGGTTAAGAGGTAACCTAAGACTGTGGATGACAAACTGCAGATACCCTCGTAACACCAATCATCTTCCGCAATCGAGACCAGAAGCGCTCGACGCCTTCGCCATCGGAAAGTCCAGGGCCTTCACGGATGCGTGGATTCTATACAAGCTGGCAGGACCACTGATGTACATAAGCATGCATAGCGCTGGTACCAAAATCTAACCGATCCGTGATATCGGGTGGGAGAATGTCATACTGACGAAAATGAGAATCAGAAGTGTGTGAAGAGGGGCTTTTACTCACCAAATTGAGGCTGCGATCAAGAATGCAACCCACATCATAGAGAACGGTGACTGTGGTGGTTGAAGGGAGGAGGGAAAAAAGATGCTCGATGAGGGAAACAGCGTACTTCTGTTGCTCGCCAGGGGTATCAATGTTGGCGAGAAAAAGTGGAACGTCATGATGACAGACAAGAGCCATTATGCCCCCATCATCGTAGTGATCCATGTTGGTTTTCACGGTTGATCTGCTTCCAGAATCGTGTCCCTCTTCACAGTCATTCACTGCCTCATCAGGAACCTTCGCCGGCTTGTGAGCTTTGGGTGGTTTGCCCCGCACTGTAGTGATATGTTTTCCAACACCGTCAACGTACTCCTTGCTCAGGAAGTACTCAGGACTATAAAACTCAGGGCAGTCGCCTGCATCTTTCCTATGCCATTGGCTAAAATTCCCATCGGTGGCAACTATAATATCTGTGCTGCTGATGATCTCTATCAGCACAAATTTGATACAAATTGCAGTCCACATATGTGCGTCCAGATCGTCCAAACTTATCCAAGGCGAAGCAAGCGGGGCATTGTCGTTGAAGAATCCTGTGACATTCCTTGAGTGGTGGAGGGGAAAGCGGCGACTCATTTGCAACACTGGGAGAGGGGGATATGGGTGCCTCAAGATTGGATTGACCTGGGGTCGACAGGGGGACATCAAAGATGGTTGGACTTGGGTGTGACATGGGTGCCTCAGGATTGATTGCAAGAGTGAGAGGGACTGGCTGCTTGTGGTCACGGACAGTGGCGTCACCTGCCAGGATGGCTCCTTTGAGTTGATGTTCAATAGAGACTTGCAAACTGTTGTACCATTGAACGGCGTGTCCGAACCCTCGACAGAAGGCATCTTGAACAACTTCCCCCTGGTTTAGATCAGTAGGACAATAGCTATAACACAATGGTTGGAGACCTACCTTAGAGTTGCAATGTATAAAGCCTCGGCGTCCATAGAATGTGTTCAGAGCATGGGCAAAAGCATTAATGGCATCACAGGAGCACTCAAAAAGAGCATGATAAAGCTGGATGAGTGGGATGGAAACAGCCATGCGTGGCTGGGATGGTGATGTTGGAAAAAGGCCATGGTTGACGAGGTCCTCACATTCACAGGCGACAATTTTGAAGGTGTCAAAGTCTGCAAGGATGAGGTGTTAGATCAGCCCAGGCTGTAGTTTTAGACCAAATTGACCTGGAATGTTCCACCTTATTCATTTCCATAGTGTGTGCAATTGGCCACTTGGCCAAAATGCCATGGGCTGTGGAACATTGGAATATTTGAAAAAAAGCCTTTCAAAAATAAAAATCATTGCACCTATAATAAAAAATACCCCCAGAATATGTTTTCTGCTTATAATATCATTCTACAGCATCTATTTTTAGCCTGATATGTTTGTGATTTATTACAAATCTAAATATAACTCACATGTGTCTCATGATTAAAAATTCTCAGAAATGGGATATTCTGGGTCACTGATATGTTTTCTGTATGTTTTGTCTACCTAAAGAGCATCCAGATATGTTTTTTCTTGAGATCCAGAATGTTTGTAATTTATTACAAATCTAAATATAGCTCAGATATGTTTGATGATTCAAAAATCTCATCCTGGATCAGCATCGATGACTGGTATGTTTTCCTGTATTCTGTGGATGTTTTCTTTTTGCCTAAACAGCATCCAAATATGTTTTTTCTAGGGATCCAGAATGTTGGACAGATCTAAATATAGCTCAGATATGTTTTATGATTGAAAATTCTTAGAAATGGTACATCCTGGATCAGCATTGTTGACTGGTATATTTTCTTGTATTCTGTGTATGTTTTTCTTGCCAAAAGAGCATCCACATATGTTTTTCCATGTCATAATTCTTCTAAAAAAGCTGCATTTCACCAGAATATTCCAATTGTAATGATTTTCAGTTTTCTCCATCAAAACTTGTGTTACAGCTACTCAAAGCTACCAAGTAATGTAGAAATATATTTCCAATTTTTTCAAAAAATTTCCACCTCAATCGGAGGTGGGGAGATGATGGATGCGCAAGTCATGTTCCGGATGACCTTTTGTTCTTTGATCCTTCTAGGTAACAAACAATCATCAACAAAGGTAGCTTCTGAGAGCGGAATTCATGAAAAGTGTGCTTTTGTGGGTGTCATTCAATATATTCATGGATTTGACCTCATAGTTCTTCAATTTCAATTGGTTTGTATCATATAGTAGTATTTTGTATTTCAATTCAGCAGCTTTTCGGATGGATGGCTCAGGTTTCGGCTGGATGACGCTGCCAAAGGCATTGCCACATAGATACAAATAGTTACCCCCAAGAGCCCAGATCTTCAAAAGGCACGGTCATTCATTCTCTGCACTTGTATTTGATGAAAATATATATTTCAGTACTCTAAAAGAAGAACATAGCCCATTTTTCCATTTTTCGTGTGCATGGCGCCCTCACAAGTGGATGGATGCCACATCGTGAAGTTGGATGACGAGTTTGAAAGCTGTAGACAAACAGATGCAAACTCTCCAAACATATTGAAACCAACAGAAATTGAGCAAGGAGGGGAAGGCAACATTATACTGACAGTGGTAAAATAGGTCAGCATGATTGAATTAGGAACTCTGACTTAACACACTATCATAAGTTGGCTAAAAGTTGTAGAGAAAAGAGTATCTTTGTTTTTAAAGCCCAAAAACATATCATTCCAGCAAGTTGTAAACTAATACATGCCAGCTAGAGTCTACCAAATATCCATAGCATAAGTGAAAGGATATTAGAACAGGCAGTTTTGTGTTTTGAGTATAATAACACACCTGAAAGTCTTGTTTTCATTTTTTCATATTTAGGAGGGTTTTAAAACATGTAATTGTGTTGGGAAAACTTGGTGTACTGTTCTAAATTTCAGGGAATTAGATTCACAGGATCCTAAGTAAAGGTTGGTGTCAGTAAAAGTCTCTGAGTACAGTATCCACTTTGATAATGAAGGTTTTGTTTGTGAAAGCCATTGAATAGGGTGTGTTTCTTCAGACTTTAACTATACTGTGTCCACTTAAACCATCCAATGGCCATAAAACTCCATAGATATCTTCAGAAGAAAAAACTGAATGTATTCCCAAAGTTTTATGGAAATCAGAAGATTGTGGAGATACAGGTGGATGGGATAGATGCAGAGGGTCACAATAAAGCAACTGAAAGTGCCGGAATCTCATTTGCGATATTAGACTTCTTATGACTTTTACTCCCTGCCCGATGAATACATATTGCCACCTATCTTAAATGTTAATATCATTCCTCAGAACCTCTAAATACATTTTTCCATATTTTTCTCTTCCCAATAACAGACGCTGGAGCGACTTGCGCAACTCTCCGCCAGCGCTCGGCGTTTTCCGAGCACTGTTGATGTGTGGTTGAGCATGCCACATCGATGCTGTCAACTGTAACCACCGCAACTCCTTCTCGCACCTCTCCCCTTTTTCCTCTTAGTGGTAGCCCTTCGAAAATGTACATGCTTTGCTCATATCTACATCCCATCATCATTGACCGAGCAGTCCCATAGACGAACAAATCCTCGAGCAGGAACTTGCAGACATGCCCTTCGATGACTCGGATGACGAGGTCGATAACAGAGATGACGACGATGAGCGGCGTCCACGTCCATGTGGGAGCTTCATCTCGTGGAGCACAACGGATCAGCTGGGCCCATTAGACATTAACTGAGTATGTCTAACTTCATTATGGTGAGTTTTTCCTACAGCGTTGCCAACGGCGCCACCAGCAGATGGCTGATGTGGTATGCCAACAGGGCATGCCACGTCGACGACACCAAGACTCCACAACTAGGGACGACAACAACAATTCACCACCATCACCCTCCACCAACGACGGCGACCGCCCACCACTACCACCACAACGGCCACGAGTCGTCGGATCATCGGTGCCAACGGCTCCACCACGAAATGGCTGACATGGCACACCACACGTTGACGTCGACTTTCAGGACAACGGACATGACCCCAACACCTGATGACAATGATGATCCACCATCAACACCCTCCATCAATATCCCCTAGCTGAAACACAAGTTTCATCAGCTTTGGTAACTCTTCAACCTCACCTCAATGGGGACCTCAATGATACACCTCCCTCTCTTCCGTCTTCCACTGACTCTCAACCACTTGGACCAACACAGGTTGCAAGCCAAAAGTCTACCCATGGACGGTGACACACGTGCACCCTTACCACTACCAAGGGCGATGAGTGCCCATCACCAGTGTCACCAACCCAGGTGAGCTAACGTGTCCCCTCCCTTCCCTTCCCGTGATCACCCACAACCCAGCTGTGGTTTGTTGCATCCAACTATTTCAGTCAGATTTGACAGAGGGAAACTATCTGGAGTGGTCTGAACATTATCACAGATATATTCGGTGAAGTTTTAAAGGTTGTTTCTAGGAGGAACAAAGCTGTAGGACATATATATCTCCTCAGAAGTAAAACTATGCATTGTTGACAATTGTGTACCAAAGGCATCAAAAGGCCCAAGGTCATCCAAAATGGATTTGTTGCATCCAGCCTATTTCGGTCAGATTTGACAGAGGAAACTATTTAGGAGTGTCAGAACATCATCAAATATATATATGGTAAAGTTTCAGGTGTTCTTTCTAGGAGAAACAAAGCTGTGGGAACATAAATGTCTCCCCAGAATTAAATAATAAATAGGTACCCATATCAACAATACCTCTTTCTACCCACCCTACAGCAAGCTGTGCATTAACCCACATCCTGACCAAGTGGTCAAATGCACTCCCTATGGAAATGAATAAAGTGCATTATTGCAGGGTATAAGGCATAGGGCTACAGCCAAGGGTGGTTAGATCTCGTGCTGGATGAGAACAGTCAATACGTATGATCAAAGAACAAACATAGAACTTTTCGGGTCTTCGTCACACACATGTGTGGGTGAAGGCAGGATGCGCGAATGTCCCCAGGAGGGGAGTATTTGATTCCTTTTGTCATGGACAAAAATCGGACAAGCGGAGCAATAAGCAGGGGTGTGAGGGCCTTCCACTGTTCATACAGAAGATTGGTGGCAGCATCAGGACCAGTGCGACATATTTTGGCAGAAATAGGGGTCCTTGGTGGCGAGGGGGGCGGTTGAGGGAGGTTGGCGGGTGCCTCCACGTCCATCCAGTCATCAGGCACTGGCGAGGAACCTTGTGCTTCTTCAGTCTCAGCGAGACCATCTCCCTCGCCTCCCCCCTCATCCTCTTCCATAACCGTAAGCTCCTCTGGAGGTAATGCCTGAAGCTGAGCCAATTTCGCTTTGAGGCGACATATCTTATCCTCTTGGCTGAGATACGTGACAAAAGTCGAGCTTTTCTGACTATCCTGCCTCTTGTGGGGACTGCGAAAAGCTTGTCCAAATCCCTTTGTGGCAGGCTGTCGGGCGCGTGCTTTGCTGAGCAACATCGAGATGAAGCGACGATGAGAGTCAGACAAGAAGATAAGGAAAAATCGTTTATTTCTAGCACATGGTACATTTATGAAGTGTAAGCGTAAAGAATGGCGAAGTCCCAAAGGACAGAGCGCGAGCGCTCAATGTGCTCGCTGGTGCGAGGCGCAACAGGCTGGAGTGCATCTGATTCGGATCTTGATCTGATGGGGGATATAAATAGCTGACAGCGCCATCAGCGCTCAGGAAGATCCCCCTCTCAGGCCTGTTACCCCCAGACAAAGAATCGGCCTCTAAGGGCCCAGAAGCATGTAGAGGTGCTAGGCCTAAGGTGGACCAACTACTCTAAGGTACTAGTAGTCATGATAAAACGTGCTAGATAGTCATAATTTGTTGTCCTTGTGTCGTCCATTACCAAAGGTTCTTTTTTAATCCCTCGGTCGAGCTTTATCAGCAAGTCTATGGGTCGGAGATTATTGGGCTATGATGGGCATTGGAGCTGTTGCTGAGGGAATACTTACGACATCAGCCCTTTGGGACTCTCCTTCCCACCGCGACGCATGAACCTATAGAGTAGTAACACAATCGTCAATCGAGTATCCTCCAATTCAACTAATCAATCGCATTAAAAAACCGCCCTTCCAAGTAGTTCTACACAAAAAGAAAGATCTAGTATGAAAATAGAATAGCACAAAGCACATTACGTTGAAGGTGGACTCCTTGGCAGCTCTCCAGCCACATACCGGTTCTCCTTCCCTTGGCTGGGCCTCAATGGAACGGCAAGTCTTGCGAATTGTACGGGCGTAGATAGCCTCGAGCTGATCTGTACATGGGTTTGCGGGTGCTGGTGACCTGGGAGTCTGTGGGTGCTGACGGCTTCCCAGTGGTCGTCGTTGTCGTCCCAGGCTGCACGAGGCAGGAGGTGGTTCGGTGGGTGTTGCCTGCCCAGGCGAACCTTGATGCTGGGTAGTTATGGTTGTTTGGGGTGTAATTGTGATTCTGGGGTGGAGGCTGTGATGTGGGGTATGTTTGATGTTGGGCGAAGCTCGTTGAGTGTGTCAACTTCTATCGTTGTGTTTGGGGCCTCGCCAGACTCGGAAATGACTTGTCCGTCCTTCTCTGCCTGACTGAGAGAGAGACCTCATCAGCTTTGGAAGAAGGCGAAGACGAAAGACCTAACACTTGTGAAGTGGATGAACCCTCAGCTCCTCAAGAAGACGACGGGAAGCAGGCTGACAGTGAGAACGGTTTATTCCTATCTGGGACAGCTGTGATGACGAGTTTACTCAAATAATCTATTAGCTTTTATCGCTTTCGTGTTCCCGTGTTCTAAAGCCAAGGATTGTGCAACACCACAAGGAGGCCGTTAAATCGCGCGAGACGCGGAGGTGGAGTGGTGCATTGCTGCGTGTTGGGATTCGTCGAGGATGCAGAAGAGGACGTCGGAGTGATAGCACGCGTGCTGCGGCGGCAGTTGGCAGAGAGTGTGCCGACCCCGGACGCGCTCGGGGTTTATTTACTACTGTTGAACAACAACTTCCCAAAACCGGTAAACAGTATTATTTATGGCCTCGATCAATCTATAAATACAAGGTCAAGTCTCGGGTTTCGCTACTTCTCGTTTTACCCCAATATACCATGGCGTCTACGCCCCCACCTTCTCTCGATGACGCCCTCACGCTTGTAAAAGTTTTCTATATAATCCCACTCGATCTGGCTGGGTTTCGCTCTCTGTGGGTTCAAAAATGTCGAGTACTATGATACTAAAGCACTGATTCAATTTCTTCACCAGCACCGCTCGATTTCTAGTTTTCGAGAACCTACTCTCTGAAACCCCATCGCAAATTTTCACAGCACGAATGACAGAATCATCAGAACTGGATACAGTACCATCATTCTCATGCCCCCTGCCATCCGACCTACTACAGTCTGGTGCAAAGGTACGCCGTAAAACGCGCATATATTCAAAAATATTTTAATTAATGGTCTTTATCATAGGGTCTCTTCAACCTCACCGACGGCCTTGTCAGTATTCCATCCGACTACGATTGGGTGTTCTTCCAGGGTGAAGACATCAGGCGTGCCTGCAAATTTTCGGTCTTGCTTCAAGTTTCCCCCACTGGTAACGATGCTGAGCTCGTCGTCGACATAAAAATCTACAGTGAGTTTTTTCAATTGATGAATGCCAATCTGATGTACAGATTACTATACAGAAAACTCGGCACCAGTCAGTCGGATTGGGGGCATTCTTCAGATCGCTCGGAGATTCTTGCGCTTGGGGGGAGCTGTTGAGGCGATATGACATCACCATACCCAGCCATTGCAACACGACACATGAACCCATAGAGTAGTAACCAAATTGTCAATCGAGTATCCTCCAATTCAACCAATCGATCGCATAAAAAAAGTTCTACACAAAAAGAAAGATCTACTATATGTAAAAAAAATCAAATAGCACAAAGCACATTCCGAAGCTGCGAGGGTGGCCTCCGTACGCTCCTCGGCGGCTCTCCAGCCACATACCGGTTCTCCTTCCCTCGGGTGGGCCTCAATGGAACGGCGAGTCTTGCGGATTGTACGGGCGTAGACTGCCTCGAGTTAATCTGTATGGATGCTGATGGCCTGGGAGTCTGAGTGGGTGCTGACGGCTTCCCAGTGGACGTCGTCGTCCCAGCGTGCGCAGGTGTTGACGTCTTTCCGATCGTACCCCCTGTCGCAGTCTTTCCAGCCACATGCCCCGTCATAACCTGTTCCTCCTTCTCGACCGGACCGTCCTTCGCAAGGAGCCCCTCCTGCTGCTCAACTTGACCCTCCTTCCTAAGCTGATCATCCTCGACCTGGCCCTCGCTGTCAATTTGACCTCCCTTCCCAACCTGACCCTCATTCTGGCTCTCGCCCATGGCCTCCTTTATTTTCTCTAATAACTCCGGCCCTGTCACAGCCGAATTGACATTGGCGTCTGGGCTAGTAGTTGCGTTTGCGTTTGTGTTTGCGAGGGGGAGGAGGTTTCCGGTAGGACTCGCAGCAACATTTGAGTTCCTGCTCCCATTCGCGTTTGCGTTCCCGTTGACATGTGCCTGAGAGTTCCTATTCGCATCCACGTTCCCATTCCCACCCCGACCCCCATTCGCACTCCCCCTAACACCCACCCCCGCACCCCTCCCCAAATCTAAACTCGTCGTCTGGACAAGCACGATCCCCGTATCCGCACCCAAACTCTTCTCCCTCCCAGTCCCAACAACCCGAACATTGACAACACTCCCAGCATTCGACCTAAACCCCACATCACCCCCATCCCCGCTACTCCCCACAAACATGGCCAGTCTAGGCGGGGTGGGGGGGACGTTGGCGCGTGTTATGAGGCCAAAGGTGGTGCGGTGGGTGTTGCCTGCCCAAGCGAACTTTGACGGTGCTGCTTGGTGGTTGTAATTCTGATTCTGGAGTGGAGTGGAAGTGGGGTCGAGGGAGAGGGAAAGGGAGGTGGGGTCAACGAACAGAGGAAGGGAATATGGTAAAGGTGAAAGCGAAGAAGAAGCAGGGAGGGAGAGAGAAGCCACACGCTCCAAGATGGGCGGAGCGTCTGGGTGTTCGCCTACGATTGACGCTGCTAGTTCTGCGAGTGCTGTGATGTGGGGTATGTCTGATGTTGGGCGAAGCTCTGAGTCTTCTGTCGTTGTTGTGTTTTCGTCAGACTCGGAAACGACTTGTCCGTCTTTTTCTGCCTGAAGCTGAAGCTGAAGAGAGAGTTTTTCTCCAGCCTTGGTAGAAGAAGGAGAAAGAGAAGACGAAGGCGAAGGCGAAAGACCCGACGCGAGGTTGAGGTGTGGTTGCGCTTGTTGTAAAGGGAGGGTCATCGACCTACGATGGGTCGAAGGCGCACGTGCAACTGGAACGGGTAAAGCGCTAGCATCTTTCTCAGTCTCGGAATCAGCTTGCTTCCCGTCGTCGTCTTGACAAGCGGAAGTTTCATAAGCACCTCCTCCCTCCAGATCCTCCTCCGAAATCACAGCAAGCGCCAAAGGAGGAGGAGGACCGATAACCACATCCTCCACAGACACACTGCTATGCATAGACCCAACGACCGAAATAGGCCGGTGCGGTAACGGTTTATTCCTATCCGTCGGGACCGCACTAGTTACGAATTTACTCAAGTAATCAAGCGCCGTGAGTCTTCTCCATTCCTTCGTGTTGGCTTTTCCCATGTTCGTGTTCCCGTGTTCAAAGGAGGCCTTGGAATCGCGCGAGACGCGAGGGAGCAACGAGTCCATCTTTTCCGTGTACGTAGTGTTGAGAGAGAGAGACAGACGCCCAACTTTGGCTAGTGCTTCGAGGATGTCGATGGCTGTTATCCTCCGGACTTCTTTGTGCGTGGGTGTTGTTGGGTGTTCTTTTGAGGGTTGGGGTTGGTAGGGGAGTGTTGGGGTTGAGGAGAGGTCGAGGGAGGGGAGTTTGACGATGGATGTGTCTTCGAGCTGGGAGGGGAGTGTCAGTTAGTTGGTTGGGGGATGGGATGAAAGAGACGTACATCGAGCTCCAGATCAGAGTCTGTGGTCGTGTTTGCTGGGTCTTCCGGCTGTTGCCGCTGGTCCTGGTCCTGATGTTGAGACGAGGTCGAGGCAGTCTTATTGAAATATCCAGCCGTCAGCCTCCATTTAGCTTTCGCATTCGCTTTCGAGTGTGAGTCCGATGCGATGCCCCCTTCCTAAATAACGTTGAAGACATGACAAAACGAAAAGAAGAAAAAGAAAGGACACACCTCGTCCGCCGCCTTCTCCAAGACGCCCATGTTCTGTAACGTACGCACAGCATAGCGCTTAGCGTTCCCGTAGTACTTTACCGTCAGCCGCTCGAATTCGTCCAGCTTATCGTCGATGTCGTCCCACCGCCGTGGGATGGCTGATTTCAGGCGGTGCGTTAGGTGCTGGGCCTACCAACATTGAGTAGAAAAACAAATAAAAAGCAAGCGGAACGTACGTTATGATTACCAACAGCAGCACCAGCAGAGGTAGACGACGTGGACAACTCCCCCTCAGAAGCAGCCACAGCAGCTGCAGATTTAAGATCAGCCTTGTCAAGACGTCGAGCAGCTTTGACGAGTTTGAAGAGGGACCGAAAGATCAAAGCCATAGCCGCGAAAATGATGAGCGCGATAAGAATGTAACCGACTATAGTTTGGTCCGATGCGTGTGGGTACGCGGACGCGCTAGCCGCCAAGGAAGAGTCGACGCCAGGCATACTAGAGAAAAGCGACTGTAATTATAAAAGAGTGTGGGTGGGACTATTCAAGCCGACTCAGGGTAAGAACAAGGAACGATAGAGACACGAAACTGCGTTCGAAGCAGGTTTTTATCATTTTGGAGAGATGCCAGCCACCAGGATTTCATTTCAGACCGTTGGAGGTAAAGATGAGCGCGTTGTTTGTTCATGTTATTATACACTGCTACCACTACCACCATGAATTGGGACGAAGAATACGAACAACGTCCTCCTACACCCAGGCGCACCGAATCCCCCGGCGATATCAACCCATTTCTCCTCGAAAGAACACCCGAAACGCCACTTGAGCAGCTGACAAGACATTGGCTTAACGAACGACACGCTCCCGACATCTTACCCGCGCAGGAAGAGCTGCTCAGCGGGATGCTCGACCATCTCAGGCGCCAGGTGCGTGAAGGACCACACGCGTCTTTATATCTTGTGAGATGAACGACGGATAGTCAGAAGCTGTTCACCTCCTTCGTGGTGACCCTTCTTCGTCTGACGAAGAACATATACGGATTATGCTCGTACAGACGGAAATTGAACGTGTCAAGTTTATCGTGAGATCGTATGTCCGTACGAGGTTGTTCAAGGTGCGTCTGTCTTTTTTTCTCCATTGCGATCGTTGTTGATGATTGGGAAGATAGAGAAATACGCCCGTTTCGTCACATCCAACGCTGATGTCCAAAGACGCTTGACGGCGGCTGAGAGGGACCATGCGAGTCGGTACGCCGTTATATTCTTCCCATGTCCTCGTATACTAATCAACACCTCTTTAGACACGCGAAAATAACAGACCAGCACTTTTACCTATCTGTCCTACAAAGCCTGCCAGAAGCCCAAGCACACCTGGACGATACACCCGTGTTTTATCCGTCTATGGGTTGGTCCCTTCCCTTCCTTCGTTTCTTCCATTTTCTTTCTTTCTCGTTTACCGCCACTTTTTATGTCTCTTTCCTTCCTTTCTCCGTTCACTTCCCGTCATTTCCTACCTTCCTTACCCGTTCAATTTCTTCCCTTCTCCTTTTCCTTCCCCTTCCTTATTCCCCTTGCCCCTTCCTCCTTTCCTCCCTTGATCTTCCGTATTCCTCCCTTCTTCCTCCCTCGTCCCCTCTTACTT
>NW_001889905.1:541609-543189 GCF_000143565.1 Laccaria bicolor S238N-H82
GGTCGATGTGAGCCCCCTCACGTCGCTTAGCCCATGGCGGGCACTCACAACGTGAGGGGGCGGTTACGTGGAGTGATGACGGTGGTGGTGGGAGGAGAGAGGGTTGTATTTGGACCAGCGTGAAAGCCGTTGCCTGTCCTCTTCTGATGAGGAAGACAACTTGGGCATAATGTCCAAAACAAATGACATGGCAATAGCAATATGTGAAGTCATGTCAGTCCTTCAACCATATCCCCAAGAACATATAACTGTATTTTGAGATAGTAGGTATCAATAGGAAGGCACAGAATTAATTGCCTTTTCTGATGTGAAAGACAACTTGTGCATCATGTCAAAAACTAATGCTGCAGCAATGGCAATA
Source organism: Laccaria bicolor S238N-H82 (assembly GCF_000143565.1). Taxonomy (NCBI): domain Eukaryota; kingdom Fungi; phylum Basidiomycota; class Agaricomycetes; order Agaricales; family Hydnangiaceae; genus Laccaria; species Laccaria bicolor. The sequence goes on from NW_001889905.1 coordinate 541,971, forward strand.
TGTGAGATCATGTCAATCCTTCAACCATATCCCCAATACCCTACACATAGTCAAGGACACTATAAACTAAAGTGAACTACAAACTTTTGTAGTCCCAAAAAGCGGACACTACAAACTTTTGTAGTGAAAAAGCGCACACCCTACAAACTTTTGTAGTCTCAAAAAGCAGACACTTTAAACTTTTGTAGTGAAAAAGCGCACACAATACAAACTTTTGTAGTCTCAGCAAGTGGACACTTTAAGCTTTTGTAGTCTACTGCAACATACCCCAGCCATTTCTCCATCAAATATGTGCCATGAATGGGATGGATGGGTCAGGCTGACTTTGGATGACCTTTTAACCCTAACTCTAACTGTATAGTCTAAGTCTGACTTTTGTAGTCTTTTGTAGTCTGTCAGTAAACTTTGTAGTCTAGGTCCAACCTGTAGTCTTTTGTAGTTTGTCAGTAAACTTTGTAGTCTAAGTCTGACTTTTGTAGTCTTTTGTAGTTTGTCAGTAAACTTTGTAATCTAAGTCCAACTTCTGCAGTCTTTTGTAGTTTGCCAGTAAACTTTGTAGTCTATGTCTAACTTTTTGTGTTGTAGTCTTTTGTAGTTTGTCAGTAAACTCTGTAGTCTAAGTCCAACTTTTTGTGATATCTTGTAGTCTATTAGTAGACTTTGTAGTCTGTCAGTGTCAGTTTCCCTTTTAAGGCATGCACCTTCCTTTTTTGGTCATTTTTCCAACGATACAATAATTGTAGCCCTTTCTTTTAGCTTTCTAAATGTGTTGAAATCATGTTGTTTGGTTTGGTTTTCCAGTACTTATCACTCCCCCACCTATTCCTACTGGACTCCAGGACTCCAGTAAGATTCCTACTGGATTCCAGGACTCCAGTAGGATTCCCCCTGGATTCCAACAATTCTTCCAAAAAAGGCATTTTCCACCTATTGGACTCCTACTGGACTCCTACTGGACTCCAACTGGACTCCAACTGAACTTAGACAAAAAAATCCAATGCTTCAGTTGGACTCCTACTGGATTCCTACTTGAGTATCATGCATTCTATCAATTTTTGATTAAGTCAGTCAGACCTTTTAGCACCTCAAAATTCCATACCAAACTTGCATAAAACATAGATATTATATTGATAACTATATACACAAATATATACAAAAAGTATTTAATAATCTAATGTGGTCAGGGAGGGGGAGGGAGGAAGTGGTGGGGAATGATGAA
>NW_001889905.1:543239-544358 GCF_000143565.1 Laccaria bicolor S238N-H82
CCTTATTTGGATGTTGCCCTGAACCCTGAACATCATCATCAACAGTGGGAACCATTTGTATTTTTTTCTGATTTTTTTGGTGATTATCTGGCTATCATTGGATAGATTACCATATTTGGAACTAGACCCTGAACCCTGAAAACAACCCAACATCATCACCACCATCCCCCAATTTTTCCTAATTTTTCGAGTATTTTCTGGCTATTTTTGGATAGATTACCATATTTTGACATAGCCCCTGGACCCTGAAAACAACCTAACATCATCACCCCATCCCCCAATTTTTCCTGATTTTTCGGGTATTTTCTGGCCATGTTTGGATAGATTGCCATATTTGGACATCCCCTGGACCCTGAAAACAACCTACCATCATAACCACCATCCCCCATTTTTTTCTGATTTTTCTGCTATTTTATTGCTATTTTTCCTTTAGATAAGCACACATTTCCATATTTGGCAATGTGCCCTGGACCCTGAAACAACCACATTTGGAAGTGCGCTTTTGGACCCTGAAAACAGTGAGCAAGCCGTGGGAATCAGTGAGCACCAAGGCTGGCTCTAGGGAGCTCAGCAAGGCTACCTTCCTGATTAGGAAGGTTGGTCAATTGACTGCTGTGATGCATAGGTAGACTTAGTCAATAGACTATACCTGATACATAGTACTGGCAGTATCAGGTGCGACATTCGCCGACAACGACCACCACGACCAACAATGAACGGCGACAAGGGCCCAGTGATACGCGTTGCACGGGGATGACCGTGAAAGTGCGAAACACTCGAACAAGGATCAAGCGCGTCGGGAAAACCCTAAACACCTAAACACTCACTCACACACACACACACACACTATCACAATCTCAGTGCATGAGTTCGAGGGCCTTTGGTATTAAGAAATACCACTTTTGTCTTCTTAGGTTCAAGTCTCAAGAGATTTCGTCTCAAAACGGGTTTTTATTATAAGGTGTGGTTTAGAATAGTTCAATAGAACAAAGTATGTCTTTCTGGGAACTTGGTCTCTTAAATGCAAAGTTCTTTGATCACAGTTTCTTTTATTAACACAAAACACGACTTCAATTGACTTTTATGACTCCCATGAGTTTTTATTATGTCACTACGCTC
>NW_001889905.1:545027-546330 GCF_000143565.1 Laccaria bicolor S238N-H82
TTTGACAGATGACATCACAAAATGATTAACGTTTCCTGATGCGTTGATGCGCATGCGTACGCGTTTACCAATAGTCTTCGGCCTTCCGTCGCTTCCGAGTTTTTAATTAAAATGCCTTGTCTTGGCTCGTCTTTTCATTACGGAGGTCGGGAGACACTCCGAAGGTGTTTTTCAAATGTCTTTCTTAATTGTCAGGGGGTTCTTATTATATTTCATATAATAGAATGTGTCTTTTTCTCATGTTTGTACTTGTGACGTTCAGATGCATCAGTCTTTGATGCGTATGCGGGAACTGCCGTACATGACTTTCTGAATGGCCGTGAGCCACGCTAAGTCTTCATATGTTTACTACCTAGGTGTAGTTTAGTCTTTCAATGTTTCAGACATGCCGTTTAAGCGTCTATGTCGTCTTTTCTGTATTTCTTGTATAAGCACGAGTTTTCACAATAAATCCATTATGTGTTTCTAAACCCTTTGGTAGTAATGCAATTCTTCTCCCTGCATTGGGTGTTTACTCTAGAACCTCTTCGTGCTCTATTTCATGGTAGGTGAATCTTAGATAGGATCCAAGTATAATGTCACGACACGTACTGCTGCCAGTTCCAAAGCCTTGTCCTATTTTCAGATTCCACGCATTTGCATTTTTAGTCAACTGCGCCGGGTATGCGCATTGACTCTTTGTATCATTGCAATTGTATGTAGTGTATTTATTAGAGATGACCTTTTATCGGTAAAATCGTTAAAATTGAATTTTATATGGGTGAAATGGTTTCATCCGTATCACCAGCACCACACGATGGCCCAGCAACGACAACTGGCCACCAGTGCCCATCCACCAGCTCATGGCGCCCATCCACCACCACCAACAAATGACGACGAGTGCTCACCACCACTTCGCGAGCGCCCACACCCACTGCCCACCATCCTTGAACGGAAACGAGGGCCAAGCACCCCGTCAACGAACGCCCATCACTGGTGTCAAGAAACGGCAACGAGCGCCCACCCACTGTGAACGCCCTCCACCACCATCATCAACATATGACAACGGTGACGGGATGACGATGATGACAACATTAGTCGTTGTCGTCGTTTCATATTGCAGATGGTATGTACACCCCACCACTATCACCACCCACCCAACTAACACGACACCACCACCGTCGACCGCTCACTGGCGGTTGACGGCGTGCACACCCCACATCAGCACTCCCCCAAAGGGAAGGCGACGGGCGGCCACCCTCACGTCGTGAACGACACAACACCACACGCATACAAAACAACGCAGGACCCAATGACAATGAAT
>NW_001889905.1:549944-555811 GCF_000143565.1 Laccaria bicolor S238N-H82
CTCAATTTTGCTTGTATAGAGTACATTTATTATTCAATTTTTTTTAGGGAGTAGATCTAAATCCTTAGAAAAAGAATGTAAAAAAGTATTAAGTTCTCATTGAGTTATTGAGGTTCAGCCAGTAGTGGCCAAGTCACAACTCAAATAGCCAACTTTTCTTCATAGCTGGTCAATAAAATCTCAGCATTCCCCAAATTTAAGATCTACTTCTCATCTGCCTAGTGATTCCAAGAATGTAAAGTCTGAGTGAAAATTGCACTCTGTATAAACAAAGAAAAAGGCCAATATAAAAATGCTGCCTTTGAAGTGAGTTATATGTGGAGTGGTACTTGGTGTTGTTAAAGTACACAAAATGTCTTGTCTTCTTTGCTTCTCAAAGACCACATCATCACAGTTTGTTTGTAATGAATATTGTTCTAATTGAAAGAAATGGGAAGGATATATAACATTAAATGGCTTTTCATGCATGACAAAACCTGGGATAAAGCTCAATAGAACTGATTTCCAAAGAATGGAATTACTATCTCACCTCCACTTGTAGCTTATAATCTCAACAAAAACCTGAAGAACCTTTCCACAAAAGATGGCACCCAATGGACCAGTATTGCAGCCTGCAGAAATAATTTATATATTTTGAAAAAGGACCCCAGACACCCTTTGTCAGCTTTGGTATGATGGTATGGTATGGTATGAGATCATTTGGTATGGTATGAGATGACATGGTATGGTATGGTAATATGGTATTGGTATGAGTGGGATATGGTATGAGTTTTCCATTCCATGGTACCATGGTATTGGTATTGAGCTCATATACCACCCTGGAATGGGTACCCTCAAGGTACCCTAAATCAAGGAATTGATGTACCTCATAGGTACCCTAAAATGGGTGACTGAAGTGGCCATATCACCCGCTCAGGCAGCTCAGCGAACACTTGTCGCTGGCTGAACACTTTCATTGCTATGTCACATGGTGATCCCGATTTCGAACACACCTCCCGACTGTTCAAGGCCATCACATGTCACATTGGCAGAACAGTCAGTCGAAATACCACAGTATTTGTTGTATGTAACAGTCTGTGTTGAATTAAAGGCAAGTCAGGAATCCTTGCCCTATTTGTTTTTTTTATACGACAACTCTGTAATCACGCTTGTCATGAACCTGTAAGAGCAATCACTAAAAAAGCCTCAGTCACCCTGTTGTCAGCGTCCACGTCTGGCTCAGCCGATACAGATGACTTGGCAAATGAAGACCAAATCATGGCAGATGTGGATGATGCCTGAATTTAAAGTACATAATATCTTTATCGGAGGAAGGACTTGTTTGATTTCAGAATACATACTAAATAATTTGAGCAGATAAAGAATTTTATTACATACTATAGGACATGTAAATTGATAGTAACACTGTATTATGGACTCGATCTCTTCACCAATATGGACATCATTCAGCGCAAGCAATGACAAGAATATACAGTGTAAAGTTATCTACATAGTCTGTACAAAGAAATTGCAAATGAAAAACAGTCCGAAAACTTATTAACCGATGAAATGATGGAGATGGTTTTTAAGTACAAGGAGGTCCATGCAAGGGGGTGGCAGAACGTGGATACCGGATATAGGGTTAGAGGGGGGGGCTCTGCTAGGGGGTCAAATTTTTTGTGACCTACCTTGGAAAAGTCCTGTCAATACAGCTGATTGCGAAACATTAGAGCAGCTTGCTTCCTGTTCCAGCTCAACCATCTGTTTGTTTGTTGATGGCTGGACATCAGCACCTTCCAAAGCAGCACCTGCTTTGCTTCAACTTTTCCAAGTCTTATCTACATACCCTCAACTCCCCCTCTCCTCAAATAATAATGGCACACAATGGTCACCGAAGACACATTGCATAACCATGCTTGCTACCACGTTGCGTCAAATGTTCTGAAAAGCCCTATTGATCTGATTTATTTGGCTTGGTGTCCGCTGCAAACAAACACACGGTTGAGCTGGAACGGGAACTGAGCTGCTCTAACATTTCGCAATCAGCTGTAAGCCAAATCATGCTCCGAAAGAAGTTGGGAAATTCAGATGCACGGCAAACACCTAATTTACATATTTACTGTCCGAAATTTTGACTGAGAATATCTAAAATCCATGTTCCGCCACCCCCTTATGCTTGTCCAAGTGGGTAAAAAATCCGCCTACATTTTAAATTTGAGATATTGTAGCGTAGAATTCTTTCTTGTACCTCTAATATATTTCCATTAACCCGCCAACATTTTTCTGGCCTGCTCAAACATGTTTTTAGTCTGCTCAAACACTTTGTAGCCCACTCAAACACTTTGGTAGCCTGCTCAAACATTGCGAAATATTATTCACTCCGCCAACATTTTCTTTAGCCCCACACACATTTTGTAAGTTGTCAAGATATATTCTGCCTCATGAGCAGATTTAATTAAGGCTTTCCATTTTAAGAATGCTGGCCTGCTGTGCTTATGTAATTGAGCTCTCTTGGCACATTCAGCACAGCCAGGGGGAGCTCTAAAGTACTTCATACACACGCATGAACATGTAATTTAATCAAAATGAATTGTTTATAAAGCTCTACTACATTGAGCTTCTTACACTTGTATGCTTCAAATGGCAAGAGCAGCTTCCCAGATATGGGAAGCTTGCTATGCCTAGAACGTGGTGAGATATCCATGTATAGCATGCGATCAGTATTGTGCGCAATGAATAAACCAATGTAAGTACTCATCTTATTCCTTGCAACTCTATCCTGACTCAAAACACCCACTTTACATAATGTATACATTCATTTTTGAAATTCCATCCTTTCTAGCATAGCGCACGCATCTTTACGTGTGTTGTTTCAATTGGTTGTAAGTAGAAAAATGAAATATAATACCTTTTGTTTTTTAAAAAACTATGTGAAAGAAAATATGGAACTCACCATTGCGTGAACAGCTTTTTCATGTGAGATGCCACTGCTCTGCAGTTTATCTGCTCAGTTCTTGCACTCCTGCGTCTGTCCGGCAGCGTTTATGCGTGGGATTAAGTCTTCGTATATACATAATTCTGGCCTTGCTTGTGTTCTTGCATGTCGTTTCGGCTCGTAGTAGGTAGTGTTGGCAATAGAGGATGAACTATATTATGTACAAGTTTCTACAGTCCTTATATACCTAATTACTATGTATCTATCTAGTGTTATCTTCATACTCGGGATTACTAAGTTAATAGTCCGATATTACTAATTAATTAAGTGCGAGAATGTACTGGCAAATGCCGGATTGTACTATTCCAACAGGTAGTAAAATGTAATGCAACACCTTCTGTTAGTGGAAAACATGTATAAGAGGTATTTCTGAAGGTATGTTTCCTCACTGTACAGTCATGGACAAACAAAGACAACAATTTTGGTGATTGTGAGATGGGGACCCTGCACAACCCTCAATATTACTTTTTATTGCAGAAACATGGAGATTAGGACCCAACACTTTGATTTACACAAGCTGATTTTTCGAAATCAATGAAATGGGAAATTTTAGCCCAAAAATATTGGCCGGACCCTGAATGAACCCTTAAAATTATGAAAAATAGCGCAATCGACTCCTTTTTCAACTCTGTTTCTGATCCTGAAGTTTGGGGAAAATCTGATGAGCTGTTCTTGTAGAAAAAAATGATTTTAAGTCACCTAAAATGGCAACTCAGAATCTTCCCACCCCCACAGACCCTCAATGAACCCTGGCCTGTTGACCCCTGTGATACTGCCCAGAGGCCATAGTCAAACAATGGTATATAGCTAGATTTGGATATCTTACATAATTATTGATCTTTTACCATCTTGTCAGCAGTCTTGCCATCCTCTTGCACTACATGTAGTGCTTTGTATATCTGTACTTCCTACAGTATGCATAATCATGTTGGGCCAGCTGAGTATCTTGTAACTGCTCATTGCTCACTTATGGGTGTTGATCCCAGATCCACCCATTCTTGCCTCCTCCTTCCCTCTTGGCTTCAGCTATGCGAGAAGTTCAGAGTGAACACTTCACAATCCCCTTCCCCTCCCCACCTTCAACACATGCATATTATTAACTTCTGATCAGAATTACAATGTTTAGCAAGTGCCACTCAACTTTTAAATGATCACTGGCATTAGGAGCCTGCCAGGGGGGGTCCCAAGACCTGTTGAAGACCCCTATGAAACGACAAAAATTGTCAAAAATTTTGGCCAACCCAATCCCTTGTGGGAAAAACTTTGGAGGGGTGTTTTTGGACGTAGTTTCGCATCCTGAGTTCGAATATGAAGTCAGATTGTCAAAATATTCATTTCTTCCCAAGCTACTGAAATTGTTGTCTTTGTTTGTCCACGACTGTATCATACTGGGTACATATGCATGGCACCTATTGCAAGGCTTGCTTGCAGGGTCTTGTGCCATGTGAAAGCTGCGACAATTTTCGAGGGGAATGTCGCAGCTTTCACACGAAGTACAGGGTCTACCGTTGAGGAAGGGAGATCAATTACTTAAGCACGGCAAGCCAGCATTCCTGAAATGGAAAGCCTTAATTAAATCTGCGCATGAGGCAGAATATATTTTGGTGACTTACAAAATGTGTGTGGGGCTAAAAGAATATGTTGGTGGAGTGAATAATATTTTGAAATGTTTGAGTGGGCTACAACAGTGTTTGAGCAGGCTACAAAAGTGTTTGAGTGGGCTACAAAGTGTTTGAGCAGACTACAAAAGTGTTTGAGCAGGCCAGAAAAATGTTGGCAGATTAACAGAAACATATTATAGGTACAGCCATCCACCCCTGAATGATACACCACCCCCATTTGATACACTTTTGTATACTTTATCGCTTCCCCAAATCATCATCGTTTTTTTTAAACAAAATTTCCTAGCTACACATACATACCGACAATCCTTCCACAAAATTTCAAGTCAATTGAACAAGTTCTGGTTCCACAGTAAAATGTTCAAAAGTGGATGTTTTGCGGACTGTGCCAAAAATGCTCTCACCCCCCAATGATACACCCATATTTGATAAATTTCTACACAACAACACAACAGAATCTTCTGAAATTTGGAGGGGTGGATCATACTGATTAACAGAGAGTTATTGTACAGTTTTTATGGGGAAGACATGCTGCTTAGAATTGAAAATTAAATTTAATGATTTCACTGTATCATTAAGGGGTGGATGACTGTACAATATTTCAAATTCAAAATGTAGGCAGATTTTTTACCCACTTGGACAAGCATACCCCCTTGGGTCCATGTGGGACAAGTTACATTGTCCAAAATCGGATACGAGTTTAAAAAAGTCCTCCACCTTGGTGTCATCCCACATATTGACAGCCGTTAAATATCCTTCATGCTTGTATAAATTAATGTTCAATTGAAATGGACCATAGCAGGCCATGCGGCTTGCTGCCCTGCATTATATGTAAGGTAGAGGACATCCACTTACTTCTAACATCACGTGTTGTTACATTTCTGTGACATCCCTTTCAAATTAGGAAAGTTTGCTCCAAGGGGGTGTCAGGATCATAATCCCGGACCAGGGGCCAGTTGGTTGGTTGGGCTATCAGGCCGTTAAAAAAAAATAGGAAGCTCAAACACTTCAGTCACCCACCTTGAACAAGCTATTAGCCTTGAAACATATAGCTATATATCCAGGCTAATAGGTTCCTTGGCCGTTTATTTTTTTGCCTCTGGAGGAAAATATATTATTGCATTGGGCAAAAATGTTTGACCAGAAATATTGTGACCAGAAATATTTGGGTTGATATATTGCATTGAAAAATATCCTAGCCATCTGAAAGTGGTCGGAAATGTTTGAAGCATGTTAGAGTGGTCGGAAATATTGAAGTGTGGGGATCCTCA
>NW_001889905.1:555861-562318 GCF_000143565.1 Laccaria bicolor S238N-H82
CTCTCTCCCACTCCCCTTCCCTCCCTTGTTCTCCCTTCTCCCTTCGCTTTCCTCCTCCCTTTCCCCATGTCCCTCCCTTTCTTTTTTCGTTTTCTTTCTGACTTCCTCCTTTACTTTTTTACTCGCTTGCCTTCCTTCCCTCTCTTCCCTCTCCCCTTCCCCCTTTCCTCTCTTCCTTCTCCCCTCCCGTCCTTTCTCCCTTCCCTCTCCTCCTCCCTCTCTTTCTTCCATTCCTTCTCTCTCTTCCATTCCTTTCTTTCTTCCTTTCTTTTTGTCCTTTCTTTCCCCTGCTCCACTCTCTTCATTTTCCTCCCTCCTTCCCTCCCTTCCTTCACCCCTCTTTCCCCCCTTCGCTTCTCCCCTTCTATTTTCCTCTCTTCCCCACCCCCTCCCTCCCTTCTTTTCTTCCCTTCCTTGGACCCTTCCTTTCCTCTTTCTCTCTAGATCCGTGCTTCCAAACGTCCCTTCCTCCTTGCTACTTTGCTTCAACCACAAGCTAATTCAATACACCACCAGTAACGGAACCAGACAAATCGCGTCCCGTTTTCGTACACGCATTGACAAGGTGTCCGCGGATCACGTTGCCCGAGTAAGTTCCCTGCCCCCTTCAGCTTCGACTCTTGCTTGTACCCACGCTGACAACCTCATTACACAGCGGCGCGACGCCTGACATGGAAAAGGGGCATATCTCGCTCACACCGTACTCTGTTGTGGAACAACTCGTGGCAAGGGGGGAGGTTAAACTCATTTAATGTAATTTACTATTATTGTATTACAATTCGTGCATGCATGAACAGCTTATGTTCCTGCTCTCACCATCTTCATTGCCCACAAGATTCATCTACAGAGGCAGATCATCCAAAAATATGCATGTGTGGCCAACCAAAATATGTAAGGTAGAGGACATCCACTTACTTCTAACATCACGTGTTGTTACATTTCTGTGACATCCCTTTCAAATTAGGAAAGTTTACGCCAAGGGGGTGTTGGGATCATAATCGCGGACCAGGCCAGTTGGTTGGTTGGGCTATCAGGCCGTTAAAAAAAAATTGGAAGCTCAAAAATTTTGGCCCAAAAACATTATGGGCAGCCTTCCTGGTGGATAAATTATACATTATAGAACTAGAAAGCCTCAAGATGTGCTAAATGCCTCGGGATGTGCCACTGAGACTGCTTACAATAGTAATATCAGACCATTGATAACTTTTGTTAGTGTGGCAACCGTTACAGCAAGGAAACATGAGGTTGGTGTGAAAAATGAAAACATAAGGATGTTGATTAGAGGATTGCTTTTGTGGATCCCAAGCAGAGCTGACCACTGGCAATGTGATCCAGTGGGATGTGAGACTGTGTGGTCAATTGGTAAACCCACTTTCTGTTAGGGTTTCAACATAAAACGTACTTACATCTTCATGTCAAACCATTCTGATATCACCTCATTTGTATTTACCTTGTGTAGGTGCCCATGCATTGGGTCTGCAATGCATGTTCAACATCAAGAGGCCCAAGGACAGGAAGACGACATCACAACAGTGACATCACATTTCCTAAAATAGACATGTGCCTGATTACGTTGGGTGGTTGGTTCAGCCCAGCACTTACTACCAAAAAAATCGACCCTAGGTCTTTTTTAAAAATCCTGACACCCCCTTGGTTTGCTCATAAAAATGAAAGAAAAGAGTGTATGATATTCTCATTGAAGTTTTAACAAAATACAATTCCATAGAATTGTTTAAATGTAAGTTAGGAATGTATGTACAGGTTTACAAGCATCAATCGTGAGTTATGGGTCCAAGCAACGGAAAATATAAAAGTATGTACTATAATGAAAGTGAAGTAGGTTGAGAAGGGAAAAGGTCAGTTTATTTTGGCCTTTTCCATGTCATCCATGAGTGTTTGCAGAAGAATACGATGTCCATGATATTTTCGTGCTGCCCAGGCAATTTGACTGCTGTTTAGCCCCTTTTCATATGCATCCATAAAGCACTGGGCCCTATTGGCAAACCTGAAAAATGTTAGACTGGCATCTAGAAATCAGAAAGCCTCAACTGGACATAGGTACTTTGTCTGCTTCATTTTCCCATTCCAGACGCATCGGTTTCTAGCCTAGGTAGGGATTTAAGTGCAACGCAACGTATAATTGATGTATCAATGATGTATTCAACAATATTTTGGGTCGGGAACTGCAAATATCAAAATTTCTCCCATTCTTTCTCTTTACATCTTAATAGTACTACATTTAGAGTAACTCTATGGAATTACATTTGGCAAAAAGTGTTTCCGTCGCCAATGGTGAAGAATTTTGTAAAAAAGTACCTTTCTTGGAACAGTCATGCTTGGCATGTGACATTGGAAGCAAGTGGATGTCCTCTACCTTACCTTGACAGTAGTGCTCTGAGCCAAAAGCTGGAATCCCACATCATTCTTGTCAGTTTTCATATAATCGCCTACCTGTTCGCGGTTCAACCAATGATACAGGTGAAACATATTCAACTGTATAAAATCCGATTTTCGCGATTTTACCATTAAAATGGTCTTCTCTGTACATACACTATATACAGTTGCAATGATATAAGAGTCTTTGAACATACCCGGTTCAGTAGACTAAAAGTGCATATGCGTCGAGTCTGAACATAGGACTAAGGCCTTGGAGCTGGCAGCAGTATGCACCGTGACATTATACTTGGAGCCTATCTAGGATTTACCCACCATGAAATAGAGTATAAAGAAGTTCTAGAGTAAACCACCCAACGCAGGGACAAGATTGCATTACTACCAAGGGTTTAGAAACATGTAATGGATTTTTAATATGGAAACTCGGACTTTTATCCTGCGATAATACTTCCAAGACTTCTAGAGGATAAACTACATGTGGACATTATGAAATAATGTTCTACTACTAGAAAGACTATACTGCGACTATGTAGTATACATACAAGGAGAGTGATGTGTCGTATCGTCCAAGACATGTGATGTGCAAACCTGGAAAGACATTAGGTAATCCATCCTGGAGACCCCCTGATAATTAAGAAAGTCATTTGAAGCTCTTCGGAGTGCCATCTGATCTCCATATGATAACAGAAACCGTGCCGAGGTATTTTAAATTAACGACCTCCGGAAATAAAGAAGCCGGCAGTGTGTCTGCATACGTATCAAACACATCAGCACACCCATCACTGAAATGACACGATATGTCAAATTAGTAGCCGAGCCCATGATAAAGAAGCATGCGGAACTGGTCCGGACTAGATATAATTAAAACCAGATTGTTCCACATACACATCAAACACTGATGTGATTGACAAAGAAAAGATACCAACACTACAAAAACTGTAGTGTACCACAAGAGAGACACTATAAACTATACCACACGATCATTAAAAAGCTATTTGTATTTCGGATCGATACATAACCGTAGAAAACACATGTAAAAGCATAGATAGGGGTTTTTGGAGTATATAAGGAGTGCACTGGCAGGTCAAAAGAAAGGAATCGTCCCCCGTTGACCAGCTAGTTGTACTCCAAGTAGAGACTTAGGAGGTGGACAGTTGTAATCAATTAAAGGAGATTTCTTCGTGGTCAGAAAAGTACAGTGTGAACAAAGCCAGCGTGCTTGGGAGTCAACTTACTTGGAGACTTGAATAAGAGGTTTTAAGCACAGTATCATTTAGACGAGACAGTGTACTTGTATCACCAGTTTTGGAGCGTAGTGACATAATAAAAAGCTCAAGGGAGTTATAAAAGTCTGATAAATCCGTGTTTCGTGTCAATAAAGAAAACTGTGTTCAAGAACTTTACATTTGAGCAACCAGGTTCCCTGAAAGACATACTTTGTTCTATTGAACTATTCTAATACCACACCCAATAATAAAACCCTGTTTTGAGACAAAAACTCTTGAGACTTAAACCTAAGAAGACAAAAGTGGTATTTCTTAATACCAAAGGCCCTCGAACTCGTGCACTGAGATTGTGATAGCGTGTGTGTGTGTGTGTGTGTGAGTGAGTGTTAAGGTGTTTAGGGTTTTCCCGATGCACTTGATCCTTGTTTGCGTGTTTCGCACTTTCACAGTCATCCCCGTGCAACGTGTATCACCGAATTGAATGCCAAATGCATGCCTTCCTTGCGCAACTCCTTCGCGACAGGTGATTGCTCCAACTCTGTCACTGATTCCGGGGAATTTATAATCAACATACTGAACACTTGAAGTCGCAAAGCGCTGGCAGAGACATTGGTATTCCACCTGGCTAGAAGCATATCTTCCAATGCATCAAGATAAACACTGTCATTTTCCAAGTTGTGGAAATGACCACGGTATTTGAAGCTTATCAATCATGGCAACGGCAAACCACTACCACCCGACATCGTATTGGGAGTTGTGAGATAGTCAAAGAATGTGTGAGAGGGCAACCAATGCTCTTCATCATATGAGAATGACTTAACGGTGAGTTCGTCGAGCTCCAAATGCATCAGATGGGTGAGCATGTCAAACATCCTGAACAAGGGCTCTTCTTCCCGAGGGATATAATGAAAGATGGACAACTGTTTCAATGCCACGTTTGAGCATGTAAGAAAAGCCAAGAATGACTCTGTGTCGATGGAACACTTGAGAGGAATAGTAATGGATTCAAGTGCGGGTGCCAAGAAATAACCGAGCAGCCAACCCGAACCACCAGATATGATTTCTAATGTTACGAGCTTTGGAAGATTGACAAATAGGCATTGATCCCTATTGGTTTTCACCCAATCTTTAAGTTCGAGGCCAGTGTGTATGCTGCAAAACATAAGATTCATGCATTGTTGAGGAAAGCGATAAAGTCCGGGTTATGGATGTATCCCCAGACTGTCAGTTCCTCCAGTTGGTGATGTGGAAGTCCCACATCAATGTCTTTGTAGCCTATTGTGACGGTGCAAAGCTTCGGGGTGTCAAGAAATGTTCTGGAAAATGGCGACTCCGGGGTATCTTGGAATCTAAAGAGCTTCAAGTCAAGTGATTTGATGTTTGGAATGCGACCCATTTTGGAGTTGAGACTCTCAGCCCAAATTGAGGGAATGAAAAGGCCGAGTGACTCCCATTGATGAGAATGTGAGGCGGCGACTGAGGTAACAGCTGTCAACGCTGATGGGTTGGCCTCAAGACTTAGTTGCCTAGCTTCATTCTGGTCAAAGGTCACCGTGATAGATAATGGCAGTGATTGTGTGAGGCATAACCATTGATCTAGGAGTTCTGCTTGCATCTCCAATTCCTTCTTAGTCAGACAGACGCAGAGCGATATGGAGCTCCATAGCTTGGGCATAGAATGTGCCATAACACACCAAGCATGACAAATACTGCTAATGATGAAAGGCATTGTTACCGGCGGTTTCTTTCCCTGTTTTTTTGGGAGGCAGCCATGATGACAGGCAAGAAAAAATATGAAAACACATATCTCAAGAGGCAGCTCAAAGAAAGGGAGTTTTGAATTGCGCAGAGTTTGCAGAGATCATTGTTTGTCGTCCAGTCGACTGATTTCAGCGTCCAGATCATATATAGTGGTTGCATTTGCAGAAAAACCCATTTTAATTCTATGAATGAGAAGTCCTAGTCAGCGTGCAATGTTGGGCAAAGGAAAGGTTCTGTCAACGGCGCACCAGTGTTGCACGTTGTTTGTTCATGTGGTGTTGCACAATCCTTGGTAAGTGTGATGACCTGTGACATGCTGTGACATAGCGTCACAGGGCCAATTTCTTGAGACATGGACTTTGTACCTTCCACAACACCAATCCAATATATTTTTTGCAGTGGGTTTGAGGGAATGATGTGAATTGAATCCACTGAGAGAGTTTTCTATGTAGATATTGTATTTATTGCCCCAAAAATGCGAAATCAGCTTGTTTTCCCTGCCAAATTTGGCCCTCTGGAGAGATTGGACTATAACTTTCCAACCACAACATATATAAACATGGTTTGTGGGAGGATATTACTTAGAATTTGAATTCCAATCGATCTACAGATTCAGAATTTTTATTTGTGGCCCCTATGTTGAGATCACCCCTAAGAATGGGCACTTTAACATAGTTATGAGGTAGTAATTAAAATTCTGGACCTGTAGGATTGAAGCCACATATTAATCGGTCATTTCCTCTCCACAAATCTAAGCCAAAATCCTATCCATTGTGATGCTGATAGCTTGAGTAGGCAACATTGGGCTAATAGGTGCTGCATAGCCACCAAAATCAGACACATTGTAAAATTTTATACATTTGAATAGAGGCTATCTATACAATTTTGGTGCATTTTTTTTCTTGTAAATTGGTGGAGAATTGACTGAGCTACATCATTTACAAGTTTGAGCTGTCAGGAAAAGCATCACCAGTCTGCCAAATTGGGAAGGTGCCTGTTTTGGCCACTACTAATAGATGGCCCAAACTTGTAAACAATGTAGCTCAGTCAATTCTCCACCGATTTATAAGAAAAAA
>NW_001889905.1:562567-564230 GCF_000143565.1 Laccaria bicolor S238N-H82
AACAGGCACCTTCCCAATTTGGCAGACTGGTGATGCTTTTCCTGACAGCTCAAACTTGTAAATGATGTAGCTCAGTCAATTCTCCACCAATTTACAAGAAAAAAAATGCACCAAAATTGTATAGATAGCCTCTATTCAAATGTATAAAATTTTACAATGTGTCTGATTTTGGTGGCTATGCAGCACCTATTAGCCCAATGTTGCCTACTCAAGCTATCAGCATCACAATGGATAGGATTTTGGCTTAGATTTGTGGAGAGGAAATGACCGATTAATATGTGGCTTCAATCCTACAGGTCCAGAATTTTAATTACTACCTCATAACTATGTTAAAGTGCCCATTCTTAGGGGTGATCTCAACATAGGGGCCACAAATAAAAATTCTGAATCCGTAGATCGATTGGAATTCAAATTCTAAGTAATATCCTCCCACAAACCATGTTTATATGTGTTGTGGTTGGAAGGTTATAGTCCAATCTCTCCAGAGTGCCAAATTTGGCAGGGAAAACAAGCTGATTTCGCATTTTTGGGGCAATAAATACAATATCTACATGGAAAACTCTCTCAGTTGATTCAATTCACATCATTCCCTCAAACCCACTGCAAAAAATATATTGGATTGGTGTTGTGGAAGGTACAAAGTCCATGTCTCAAGAAATTGGCCCTGTGACGCTATGTCACAGCATGTCACAGGTCATCACACTTACCAAGGATTGTGCAACACCAGTTCATGCTTACACAGTGTTACACTCCTCCTCCCAGGTGCACTGACTCCCCCAACAATATCAACCCATTTCTCCTCCAGAGCACACTAAAACCCCCTTGAGCGACTAACAAGACATTGGCTTAATGAACGACATGCCCCTGACATCTTACGGAGCTCCTCAGCGTGAGATGCTGGACCATCTCAATACTCAGGTGCCAGGTGTGTGGGCCTTCATCCACCTCCTTTACGGTGACCCTCCTTCTTATGCTGAAAAAGACATTCGGATTATGCTCATGCAGGTGGAATTTGAATGTGTCAAGTTTATCGTGAGTATGTTTGTACAAGCCTGAGGTTGTTCAAGGTGCGTTTTACTTCTCTATCTTTGTGTCCATCTCAATCGTTGATGATACTCAAACTGATTGGGAAGATCTGGAAATGCGTGTGAAGATAGAGAAATACACCTAGTTTGTCACCTCCAACGCTGATGTGCAAAGACACTTGATGGTGGCTGAGAGGGACCACCCAAGTTGGTATCCCTTGCCTTCTTCCCGTGTCCTCCTATGATAATCAACACCTCGCTAGACACGCGAAAATAATAGACCAGCACTTTTACCTATCTGTCCTACAAAGCTTGCCAGAAGCCCAAGCACACCTGAACGATACACCCGTGTTTGACCCTACCATGGGTTCATACCTTCCCTTTCTTCGTTTCTTCCATTCTTCTTGTTTCCCTCCTTTCCACATGCCTTCTACCCTCCCTCCCTTTCTTCCTCCCTATCTTTCTCCCTTCTTCCCTTCCCTTCCTTCCTTTCCTCTCTTTTCCTTCCCTGCCATCACCTAACTTCCTTACTCTCTTAACTTCCCTTCCCCTTTTCCTTCCTCCCCCTTCCCCTAACTTCCTTACTCTCTTAACTTCCCTTCCCCTTTTCCTTCCTCCCCCTTCCCCTTCATTCTTCC
>NW_001889904.1:0-52625 GCF_000143565.1 Laccaria bicolor S238N-H82
TAATGCGTTGATAGTGGTCAAACGCGGCTTGGAGGAGGTCGGCACAAGTTGGGAGTTCGGAGAGCTCGACGAGAATGGTGTGGAGTTCGCGAAGAACGGTCAGGTCGTGTGGAAACCGTTTAAGGATTGATGTGAACGCGTTGCGAGCCTGAAGGCAATGTTAAATGTAGTAATGAGATGAGTATGAACAAACTTACTGTTCGAAAATCCCCAATCTCCTTTGCCAACGATGCTCGATCCCACAACGCGTCGACATTTGTCGGGTCAAGACTATATACTTTTCGATAGCAGTATAACGCCTGTTGGTTATACCCATGTTCCCTTGACTGCCTCGCCAATCGATCCCACTCATCCGCATCGTGTCGAAGGTGAGCCGCCATGATCCTAAGCTGGAGCGCCTTCTGCCCTTGTTCCATATCTTCATAGCACTGTGCAAGGACAGACCAAGCACTCGCCGCGCGCGGTTCAATGCGTATGACTTCTTGCATCATCCGGATCGCTTCAGGTAAGTTGCTGTCTACATACGCTTGATTCCCATCACCAATAAGGGAGCGAACTTGTTGAGAGAGGACTGGCCCCGTCGTTCGGCCTTTCTGTGGGGGGTTTTAGCAAAAAAAACGAGGGTAGGCAAGTTCACTCGCCCGTTTGCGTTTCCGGCCAATACCTGAGACTTCCCTGAGGTCATCGCGAAACTCGGCCTCTTTCTCCTCGATGCTGAAATCCCAATCTTTTGTCAATCCGCTGCCGCTCGCGCCGTTGCTTGAAGACGTGTCCCGGAGTCGTATGTTCTGTACTAGACGACTGAAATTGCACTGATCAGCAGAATCGTGAGTTATAGAGAAACGCGCACTCGAACAATCTCCTTTATGCCAGCGTTCTGGCCTATTATCATGTTCCTCTGGATCCCTGTCATGACCTTAGCAAGGCGGAAGTTGTTGAAGCAATCAACGCAAAGAGGCACTGGTTAGGCTCGCGGTCATAGGCCGCAAGAAGATCAGCACACTGAAGCAGAAATATATTATTGACTTCAAAAACTGTTGCAATCATACACAGAAGAAACAAGGTGGACGAGCACAATCAATAATGTACGCACTTCACTCCTCGTCCGAATCCTTCTCAACAAACACATCAAATTCCCGATTCTCCAGCGTCGCAGAAGAAAGATAGTATTGATCTTCGACCTTTTGAATGCCGACCGAATCTCCAGTAAGCCAAGAGCTAGTCGCCAGAATGTAAATCATCTGCCGGTCGTCATGACCAAGAGGTAGGTTCTGATCCACTTCAAAGTCCTGCCAAGCTTGAAAGAACGGCGCCAAAAGACCGCCTGTAATGACCGTTCCCAAATTCGGATATTCGTAGATAAACAACAGCAGAGAAGCCAGGAAAGTCATCGAGTATTGCATTCCGCTCTCGGCAAAGTGGGCGAAGCGATATATGCCTTTGGATGGCTCGAGGTAGCCAGTTTCGAAGATGATGAACTCTAGATGGTGGGGAAAGCGGAGGAACGTGGCTCCGGCTGCTACGCACCAGGGTAGGAAGAAAAGTACACGGATTGCAGACATGGCGACAGCGTGGAGAACGAAATCGGGGTATCTAGGTTCGTGGTCATCGGTCAGAACGGAGGAAGGGGCTACTTTGGGATCGATGTTAGGCTCTCTCCAATTGCTGCGATACCTGTGCGATATCCGCGCCTTTGCCTACAGCCTTCAGATCAGAGTACGAGCTCACCGCTAAGCCGTTCCTATCTCTCGCAAGAGCCTCGTGTATGCCCTGATAGACATTGATGGGCACATCTTGATCCACAGGCGTCGTCAAAGCCGAGGTAAACGACGAATCGTCGGTCGCCTCTGAGTTGTTTCGCTCCATTTCCTTCAGCTGGATCAGACGGTTCTGCAACACGATGGAGTGAACGATCGCGTAGCTGGGCGAAATGGCGCTTACCTACTGTATCGTATCAACGCTGTTCGTTATCGTTGCCATTGCCAGCGGAGATGATGAGGGTAAGAGAGAAGAGCTGTCACGGCTTTGTCAGTGTCACGTCGGATTACAACCTAGCGTGATGTCACCCATCACCTTGGGTTTTTGAAGTCGTTTTCGCGTAGTCTAAAGTTTTTTCGAGCGCCTGTGGCGCTCCTAGCTGTGTAGGCAGTACTAGAAATCTTTGAAGAAGACCTATAACACAATCGAAGATTTTCCTGCAAGGACAACATTTCCCACAGTAAGTAACTCTTCACGTCACGTCTCAACGAATAATCGAAATAGGTCACGCCGATTAGGCAGTTGGTCGTGAATAGCTCAAGCTTTCGCATAGATGTCAGCCTCCATCTACACTCTTTGTTCTGATTCTATCACTGTCGCCTTTGCTACAAGCGATGACATCGATGATCGTTGACGCTGATCTTCAAACAGTCCGTGACTTTTATGACTCAACCTGGGCGGACATGCCCTTCACGAACATCCTCAACCTCGAAGCACTACTATTCCAGGCTGGCATTGGCTCTAGAGACATCTTATCATTCCTCGATGGAAATTCGCCCCTTTCTCATTTAGAACGCTTCTTGACCACTGCGAAGGACGGTTTGTATCTGAACGAGGAAGGAGGAACTTGCGAACCATTCGCGGTCATCACCGGGGAGAAGCTGGACAAAAACGAATGGAGGATGCAATACGTACACACTGGTAGCCATGGAGGGATGGTTGTTTGGAGAGCTCAATCGCCAACGAGGCGCTACTTGATTGATTCCTCGCTTCGTTCAGCGTTGGAGATACCTCTCTTAGCTGGTTTCCTATGGAGCCCTGGGCACCACCACGTATATTCAACCTACCTGGTCCGACCCCAATCGGCCACTCACTCTTCACCCGTCCTGCACTTCTCAGATTCGAGGATATATTACACGGAGAAAGGCAGTAGAACCGCCAAAGAATTCTCAATCGTCACCAGACGTGAAATACTTCGTAGGTCAATAGATGCGCTTGTCGGAAATCCGCATCCTGTGTTGCTTGTCCGGGATCGAGTCCGTAACACCAATCGGTTTGCGGTCTTCATTCGTTTCGATATGGTTACTCGGGCGGTCAAGTTTGCTGGATCCGGGGTAAACGCTCTCTTTTCCCTAACTAGCGGAGATGGACCTGACTGGGAAGAATTCTCTGATTTTTAACGTCTCCTGTACCACTACCACCGACGATACCCTCGGCAGCTCTCCCACGGCCTTTTTCGGCGGTTTACGCACATCGTGCTGACAATATTACTCCTGGAAGCGGGGGGCACATACGCTGACCTACCAAGTGACACACTTCTTGATCTTCTCTCTTCTGAAATCAGAAAAATATCAGATAGTTGAATGCAGTGGTACCGTGGTACGACTTCAATTCAACATTGAATATGTTTCCTTATACTGAATCTTATGTTTCAGCCTTCCGGGAGTTGATGCGGAAAGACTTCCTTTTCTATTTTTATATTCAGTAGTTACTAAAGTTTGTGTACATGCCAATGTTGGCACTGGCAGCGGTCCAGTCTAAATAGATAGAGGAGACGGTTCAAGCACTTCGCTCCAACGCGTCACGAAGGTTTCTTCCAACTTCATGATTACCACGACGTAGTGGGATCGTTGTGGGTCATTTCCGAATCTCTTTGAGCAGCCTATAATTATCTAGGGTGAAACTACTTCCCTCTAAACGCATCCTAACCGCAACTTTTTTCGTAGTCTGTAAATCTGCCGCCGATTATCATCATACATCTTCTCGTTGTGAGGCCCTCCAATGTATCTGCAACATCCCTGAACAAAGCGACCTTAATGCAATTGATGAACAGCCATTCGCCGATATTACGACGAGCACAGAAATTTGAATTTTTAACGTATCAACAGCGAATCAAGTAAGAAAGCATGTACACAGAAGGGACGATATGAAGAGGCGCGCCAGGCGATGCATTCAAATAATAAACAGAAGAGAAAAAAAGAGCAGCATTCGAGGGTATGTCGCGGTACTGAAACTGGTAAAAGCTGAGCGCTGAAGTGTGGTATAAATCTAGAAATGCGCGAATGAAATGATGTGATCCGCGAGCGGGAGAAGGGAATACGTGAGATTGAAGGCGGCAGTGCGTGAGAGGGAGAAGGGAAGAAACGAGGGCATCAAGCAGGGCAGAGTTTAGACTGAGAACACAGTTCTTGATCAGGTAGTGTGGTGAGTACGGGCAACGAGTGGGTCAAGCAACAACCGTCTACTCGATATCATCGAGGGACAAGCCCCTAGCGGCAAGCTCGCGCTCGTACAGCTCAATTTGTGCGTTTCGCAAGTGACAGAACTCATCGCAGTGCACGGGAGTGATGTCGTCGACGGTGGTGGTGTTGTCAGCTGCTGCGAGGTCGCGGGCAATAGCACGGTGGGAGCGTTTATTTGGGGCGGAGCTGTACCCATACCTATGTATATGCGCGTCAGAATAGGGTAAGAAGACATGAGAAAGGGAAAACGAACCAGAAGCCCATGTCGGAGAGCGCACCTCCGGTTTTGATGAGGGCGTTTAAGCCGGTGGCAAAGCTATCAGGAGGATTGCTCGAAGAGAAGCATCCTATGGGACGACGTCATCAGATGCCATCAGCTGCGCAAAGAAAGAAGCGTGGAATATTCTCACCGAACCAGACAGCGCGCTCCACGTACGATTGGGAATCGAGCCACGACATGGCGTTCATCATGAACGACTTGACTTGCGCCTGCGAAGGGTACGACCCGCTCGTAATTCCCATCTCGGTGACCCAGATCGGCTTGTTGAACTGGGACCGCACAGATTGCACGTATTTCTTGAATCCCGCAAGGTCGTTCCATGATCCATACCTACCACAAGATCAACACCTCGTCTTGAACAAAAGCACCAGATCACTCACCAATGGATACAAATATAGTCCACCCTCCCACCCCGATTCTTAACCCCATTCAAAAACGTCTGCATCCAATCCAACTTCCACACGATCGCCGGACTACCCAACGACACGCCCTTATTCCCCCACGGCTGGATCTGCTCCATGTACAACTGCGCGGCGTAATTGGGGTCCATGTTCGACTGACTGCTAACATCCGGCTCGTTGAACGCCATAAGGTGCTGCGGCTTATTCGCATTCATCTCTGACACGCGTGAGTTCCACTGCGACCATTTGGCGGGGCCCCAGAATTGAGGAACGAATTCTTTGGAGGCGAGTTGTGAGATGGGACCGTCTTGCCAGTCTGTGTTGTGAGGAGGGTCAGCGAGGGGATGAGGATGAGATGGAGGAAGGACTGACGGTGATACCACTGGATTTTGGGTTTCGACCCAATTTCAGTGGCCCAGCGATTGTCGGTCGCCCAAGCAAGGCCCCGCATGGCGGCTTGGGCGGGAGCGAAGAATGACAAAGCGAGAACGCCGGCGGCGGCGGTAACGTGAACCATTGTGTTGATAAAAATTCTACGGTACGATAAAGGACTGTGGTGAGGAAAAGAGTGTGTGTGAGTGCAGCGGAAGGAACAGGAGGGGAGCGGTTGGAAGGGAAAGAAGGCGCATGGTTCTTTTTGATGAAATGGACAAATCCGGATTGATGTCGGTTCAACCCATGTACCTTGTCGTGGCAGTGCCTGACGACGACGATGATACTGCGTAACTGCCGATATCGATGGCCGCAGTGAATGTGCCAAGGCCGCTGCGCAAGGCGCGTGCACTCGTGTGCCTCCAGCGGGGTATGAGCGCGAGGAGCAATGCCAATGGCGCCGTGTTTACTCTTGGACCCTAACGCCGATACCTCCGGCGTTCAACTTTCCCTCCGCTGCTGGATTACTATCAGTGTCCGGGAGTTTGATATGATTCAGGAGTTTGAAATCCTTATGTTCCTCCCTCAATATTGACACTGGCTTACTGGGAATTTTTTCTGGACTAATTATGACTGTCACTAATATGAATATGAACTTTTTTTCTGCAACAACTGAGTTTGACGAGTGCAGGATTTTAAAAGGTGGTTTTCAGCCCATCAAAATGTGTGATGTTTTCTAAGATCTAATCCGATCCTTTGCATGAGGCTTTCTAAAAATTTACAGACGTATACTAGTAAACTAGGAGACTTCAAATACGAGAAATTGAGCAGAAATACTAAGACCTCCGCTTACAGTTCAATGATTTTTGATTTTCTGTCCGCTGAGCGTGACAAGCGTGATCTTAGGCTTTACGGATTTGAACCCTGTCGCATCACCTATCAAAATTCTGACAGTTGGATGTGACCTGGACGTGACAACCATTTCAATCTCCCGAAACAATCGACTTCGACGACCGGTAAGCCTCCGTCAGCTTCCAAAGCTGTCCAATAAAAAAATAAAATATATATTCATGTTCACGAGACACGTATGTACGACTGTGCAAGATTTGAATGCCCGGCGTGTAGCGGTTGTGGTACAATGTGGCCAAAGATCAATTTGTTTCAAACTCCCGGACACTGATAGTACAGGTTAGAGAAACTAGAGCATTTCATAGGGTATACTAGGGTATATCGGCAATCGAGAAACGGAAGGCATATCTCCATCATTACGTCAGACTACATATGTCTTGGCTCCGCTGACCCAGCAATATTCAAATCCAAGGCCGCCTCCATCACTTTCAATATATAAGTATAGATACGAAGCGCTCAGCTTTGGAAGCGTCAAAATGATTGCCACCCACTTCGTCCAAGGAAAGATCCCTCCGCAAGGGATGGAATTTGGAGTCGCGGGAACAGGTCGTAACCATGAAGGTCCCTAGGAAAAACTCCCGCTCCCCGCGTAAAACAACCGGTACGCACTTGGTCGTCCTTGGCATTCTATCGAAGAATTCAGTGATGTAAAATTAGTACACGCAGAAGAAAAAGAAATGGTGATAAATCTGCAGGAATGAGAAACGTAAACCTCGCCTGTGTTGCGGGAGAAACACGGTGTATAGAGCCCGAATCACTCTCCTACTCAACTAACGCTGTGTTCCTGGTTTTTGGTGGTGCTCCAGTTCCATGCCGACCCGCCAAATTTTAACGCCGTGCAGCGGGCCCCGGTGGTAAATTTCGTCAAGAAGTTCGCATGCAATAAAAGGGCGATCTCGCCGGTTTTTAGTCCTGTCAGTGGGTACTTGAGGCAAACAGTGATGACCGATGCTATCGACACAAAAGCTAACACATGGTTCTATTCTCTCTACGAACAGTTTCTAATCCAAAATTTGAGGTTTCGTTGCAGAGCGAGTCCCGAAACTACATGACGGCATAAATCAAAACTCTTCTGCCAAGCGGGCTTCACTAGCCGTGCCCCATTTTCTTGATTAAGTTACGTTGTTGGACGAAGACCAAAGCATTGCCGTCCGTACTCATCTAACCTCTATAGGCGCCAGTACTCGAGCATCCCGGGGTCAAGTTGAAGGACTTTATAAGAGGCGCAAGTCACAGAAAGACGATCTCAAAAATATATATGCATGTAGTGCACCTTCATACATATCGTTCCACACGCCTATCAAGTATCAAGAGAAATTCCTGATGTCAAGAATCCGAGCAACCAAATGCCACAATCCGGAAGTTTAATCCCAAATAAACTTACACAAGTGACCTTCAAACCACTTTCTGTCTGCAGCCGACAATTCGTTGCCGTAACCATGGACGACGACGGATTCAAGCCCGGGTGCGTCAACTTCGAGATCCATCCAATCCGGGTCGGCGTAGTCAATGAAAGAATTGCGTAGCTCAACCATACGCTTCAGAGCTCGAATGGAGAAATTTGAGCACCCAGTCAAGACGATGTTCTGGAACGTTTCAACACTGGATACGTATGGAGCATTTTCGTCAACTGCTCCCAGCGTTTTAAGGACAACATTGTTGAACCCTGGGCAATTCGTGAAAGATACTGTGTGGGAATTCCACCATCGTAAAAGAGAATGGAGACGTTCATTGCCACGAACCCCCTCTAGATTAAGAGTATCACAGGTTAATGGGAAGACGAGTCGCCCATCTAGGCGGCAATTCTTGACTGAAAGACTATTGGGAGAGTCCAGCTCGCGGTTGTGAAAGAAGTCGTTACACAGCCGATTGGAAAGATTTTCAAGCTCAAGGTCCCTTACGTATAATGAAGATGGAGTTGGAGGATGGTTCGGATCGAAATTAAAGTTGACGTCTACAAACTTGAGGAAGTCGAAAGAAAGTTTGTGAAGGAATTCTCCAACGTCATTCAGGTCCAATTGATGCACATCGCTGGTGAAGTGTGAGACGGTTAAACGACCGAGCCCACCAAGGTCGTTCGTCCATTCGGGTCTCTCCTGGCAAATGTAGCGAAAATTTTCTCCGTCTACGGTCATGGACCATAAGCGAGGGCAAGAGAATTTTTCAGGGGGGGAAGAGTTAGGTATCACAGATAAATTGTTGGAGAGATTGTCAAGCATGTCGTGTTTTCGGTAAGGCCCATCGTCATGGTCACACTGCAATTTGAGAACTTGGAGATGAGCCATACGCCGAACAAAGTGCTCTTTGATCGATGGTAATGAGGAGCTCGAACGTCGATGGAGAGATACCAAATTCTCTGAAAGAGGGGTATGGCGTGCGCGAGCATCATTTGAGCTTGGATGCCCTCCAAATCATAGGCTGAGGCAGTGTTATATCGAGCGAAGACAAGGTAGAGCATGTGATCCTGCGATAACTGGATTTGATATCCAGTTTTCCTCCAATAGTCGGGAATGTCAACGAAACCAACGACAATTTTCCATAGTTCTGGGATGGACACGACGATGGCGCTCCACAGGGGACACACAGAACAAAGAATGCGACGAATGTAATAGGTACTCCAAAAAGATTCGAAATACCCAGGAGCGGTTAAGCGGAAGATAATTGAAAGGAGTTCGGCGGGGAGGTGGTTGATGGATGGTGCCTGATCATTGCGGGGACTTGATGGGGAATGCGTCGCGGGCATATGGATGTTCAAGTGGAATCTGATTATTTGCCTATTAGCTTATGGCTAACAATGCGTATAAATCCGCCCTCACAAAACAGCTCGCTAAGTTACCAGGGTTGTTCAGAGCTGATTCGGAGGAGACCTACACGTAAAATCAAGGAGGAACTGAGAAGTTGGTTGGGAAGACGTCGACGGAAGAAGAAAGCAGACTGAGATACTTATCGATTTGAAAGATCGATGAAACAAACCTTGAACAAACCCTTGGGAAAGTCACCGCGAAGTCATCACAATGATCACATGACACAAACTTCACTGGCATGACGACGACTTCAACGCCTGGGCCGTCACTCACATATTATGAAATTCCTCTTCCTCGAGGCCAAGCTCGACCAAAGGGCGAGGCTTGTGGAAGGCGGACTCGGCATCCCGAGAATACTTAGGAGGTCGGCCTGTGGCAGGTCGTCCATGCCAGAATCTCCCCATTTCGTCCGACGTTCACACGTGAGTGTTCAAGAACATGATTTCATTCATAAAGAGGCCCCGCTGACGTGTGTAAAGTCGTGTTTTGCACTTGCCACTTCCACTCGCCCCCCCTGAAAAGCGGTCTTGATGATACCATGCCTAGAACTCCTCGTTCTGTCTCTGGCTACACCAATCTTGGGCTTTCAACTCCCTCGTAACCACTCTCACTTTACTCAACGAACCTACATTACTCCATCGACGACATCAAGCTCCTACGATTATATCATCGCGGGGGGTGGCCTTGCAGGCCTGGTACTCGCCTCGAGGCTTACTGAAAACTCGTCAGTGACGGTTTTGGTCCTCGAGGCTGGTGATACGGGTGATGCTGTCGCTTCGATAATCAGTACGGATTATTGGACTATTCTAATGAATCCTGCTCACTTTTCGTAACAGATACTCCCGCCGCCACATATTATACTTCGCTCGTTGGATCTTCCTATGATTACGCGTATAAAACCGTTCCTCAAAGTGGCGCGAATAATCGGATACTTAACTGGCCAAGAGGAAAAGTACGTTGTTAGCACTGAATTATGTCCTGATGGTCAAACTTACACTTTAAAGGTCTTAGGCGGGTCGTCTGCAATCAATGGGATGTATCTTGTCCGGCCGAATTCAGCAGAAGTTAACGCCTGGCATGATCTCATTGCACCGAATGGCACTGCGGCAGCCGACAATTGGAGCTGGGACAGCTTGTTGGCGGCCATGAAGAAGAGCGAGAACTTTACCCCCCCAATCGCCGCCGTCCAATCCGTCGCTGGAATGCAGTATCAACGTTCAAGTCACGGTACGAATGGCCCCCTTCAAGCATCGTATCCCGCATAGTACGGCGTCATCACAATTCTGCATCGTCGCACTCAGCTTTTTTGCAGCATGGTCCCCGTGACGGAAACCTGGCTCCCGACTATGCAAGCCGCTGGAATTCCCATTTCAGCTGATGCTGATAACGGTAATAATCTTGGCACGTTCTTTGCCACCTCCGCTATCAACCCAACCAACTGGACGAGGTCGTACTCTCGGTCCGCGTACCTCGACCCCGCTTCCGCTCGAACCAACCTTCACGTTCTGGTGAACGCCACTGTAACTCGAGTTACTTGGGCAGACAACATTGTTGCTGGCGACCTATTTGCTTCCGGGGTCGAATATTCCACTGGCCGTGGAGCCGCGGTTAATACGGTTATGGCGAATAAGGAGGTCATTTTGAGTGGAGGTGCCATTGGGAGCCCTCAGATTTTGATGTTGAGTGGGATTGGGCCAAGGGATGTTCTGGGAGCGGCTGGAGTTTCTGTAAAATCAGAACTTCCCGGTGTCGGGCAACATCTACAGGACCACCTGGTGCGTTAACATATCTTCTCTCGTCTACTTTCTCTTACTTCGAGGATAGGCTGTGGGTGTGACGTGGGAGACACCGAACGATACCCAAGGATCAATCTACTCCTCTGGCTCAGATTTCTCTGTAAGTTTTTTCTCATCTGTCCGTCAACCTTGTAACACCGTCCCAGAAAACCCCCGAGTTCCTTTCTTTCGTAAACTCGGGAACCGCCTATGTCCAAGGAAGCTTCCTTTATGGGGGCAACACCTCATTCGCTACTTTTTGCGAAGGCATCACTGGAGCTATCACGAACTCTTCACTTACACTGGTTCCCAGTCAATATTCTCAAGTTGTTGATGGGTACAAGGCGATCTATGAATCTCTCGCTAACGCTGTACTGCCCAATTCCGGAATAGTCGAGATTCTTTTAAGCATCAATTCCCCTGGCGCAATTGTCATTCAAGCGGCGCTCCAGATACCATTTAGGTATGATGATGCCTCATTTTCTGAACGTCTACATAGTAAAGCTCAAACGTCCATTTCAAGCCAAGGACGAGTATATATCAACTCCAGTTCGGTGTTTGATCAGCCAGTCATCGATCCCCAATACTTTTCACATCCTGCCGGTAAGCTCCCCCCTGTTTACGCGTTGCTCGGCCTTCGTTTCCGCACTCTTCATACTCCACGTTCACCTAGATATCACGACGATGCGCCAAGCCCTCAAATTTGTCCGTCAAATTGGCAACACTTCTCCGCTGAAGGACATTCTTGGCGCTGAGGTCACTCCCGGACCAACAGTTAATACCGACTCAGATTGGGAAGCGTGGATCAGGAATAACGCAGCAACGGAATTCCATCCCACTGCTACTTGCGCGATGCTTCCAGAAGCGCAAGGTGGTGTGGTAGATGCGAATTTAAAGGTGTACGGAACTTGTGCGTATCCCTCTCCTCAGGCGTCTTGTTCATTCCGTTTCTCATTTGTCGCAGCAAACGTTCGAGTCGTTGACGGATCCGTCTTCCCGATATCTCTCTCCACTCATGTGAGTCACAGCCCTCGAGCGCGAAATGGCCCACTGACCGGCACCCTTGTGAAGCTTATGGCTCCAGTGTATGGACTTGCGGAGCAAGCCGCTGTAATTATTCGCGCTGCTACAAATCCCTCGACGACGTCTGCGTCACCTTCACCCTCTAGCTCTACACATTCTAATACCGGTTCGACGAAAAGTAGTGCCTCATCGACGTCACCTACAACCTTGGGCTGGTATCTTGTTGCTCTCTTTTTACTAACGATCTCTACCTTCGTTTAATGCAGATACGTGCTGCCAAACCCTCCTTCGACACAGCATTTCTTTACCCATCGATTTACTACTTACTGTGATCTTGGCCAGATCGTTGTATTTACATAAACACTTCATACCTAACAGACGTTCTTCAACTTCAACCACCGTTGTTTAATCCAGCTACAGATTCCTCGTTTGTTGGACATTTTCTTCGGGCCCTTTTGTCCGTTCTAAATTTATTGGAATGAATTTTATTTAAGGAAAACCCTCAATTGCGGGCGAGGTGATGATATTTGGAAATGGTTTGCTGACATGAAATGCGGTTTCAATCACGAATGGTTCTAACAATCATTATTTCAGATCCAAGTGAGGTTGACCGAATGCACCTCGATCATCTGATTTTCTAGAATCCAAAGTCCATAAGTCCAGAAAAAATTATTTCGTCTTCGCTGTCGTCCCCATCTTGGCTTTCTCCACTTTCATCAACATGTCCTTCAGAGTCAGTGGTAGCCGCCGTGTTAGAGGCTATCACTGCGGACGTTCCATTGTCCAAATTTCCACCCGGATCAATGTGGGACAAGAGTTCCTTGATTTCCTTGCCCTCCAGAGCTTTCGCTAATAGATCAGCCCAGATCGGTTCCATGTCGACGCCAGCTGCAGTGGTTAAAGCTAAAATTCTGCCGGCCTAGTAAAGCGATAAATGTGAATTTTTTGATTAGGAGGTCCTTCACAAGACTTACGGTGATTCCGATTCCATCATCAGCAAGGATGAGCGCAGCGTAAGTGGGGGCAAGCTCGACGGAGGCCTGGTAAAAAGATGAGTGAGAACTTTGGCGCCTCTTGGAACGGCCACAAAGTAGGCCATCTTACCATTAAAATTATCGGTATACGTACTTGTTGAATGTGTTTCACGGACTGTGAGCCATGACTTTATATTGATATTTTCCGCAGGATCGGTACCGGCGAGTCATAACCATTAAGGTCGTCCGTCATTGTCAAGTCATTGTGTCGTTATCTGACAGTTTGGGGCGTCATCGAAAAGTCACATAAACTATCACCGGTTACGAAGGGAGTCAGGGTATATATCTGGCGTCCAACTACGGAAGCCCTCAGGCTGGAGCGGTCTGTAAACAAGAACCGAATCATTGTAAGTACATGTCGGAGGTTGGTCGGAGGCGTCGGAGGCGCATGTTTGACGTTGTTAGGGACGAAAGAACATGCATTGGTAACGCGCAAGTAATTGGCAAGTAACGTTGAAGTAACGGGTTGATCTGAATCATAACTCTGGACAACGAAATGTCTTCCCCGAATCGTTTCATCACCTCGTCCTCGGCGACTACACCTTCCTATGGTTCATAAGGAGGATGATTTTGATTTACCGGGATCGCTGAATCTTCGATCTATACGCATTACCTCTCAAGCTTGTCATTGAATCCCATGGATCATAGTGTGAGCTGGACAATGGCATCTTCGCTATCACCAACTTGAATCTCAACCCCGACCAGGACCCATGTGGACCACACTTAGTAAAGATTTCCGGGCTTTGCGCTTGTCAAGCAGGTAGAAGACAAGCCACGTGTAATTTTTTGCTTACATATCTCCGGCTACAAGTGACCACTTGTTTCCGGAAACAAAGCTTTAAATACCTCGGTTTCTAACGCCTACATTTACAAATTCAGTCTCACCGCCAACCGCATCATGGGTCTCACAAAGAACAGTCGTGTCCTCTTCAACGAAGTCCCTAAAGGTTCGTCGTAACGCGTTCCCCAAGTGAAGGCAAGCGATTACTAGTAACGAAATTTTGCAGGTTACCCCGAGCCTGGAAAGACCACTGTCTACGATACAACGCAAACAATCGATGTTGAGAATGTTCACCTCGACGGTGGCTTCCTCCTCAAGACGTTGGAGCTGTCCATCGATCCCTACATGAGGGGACGTATGCGCCACCCCGAGAAGAAGTCGTACAGCGTGGGTCGTTATCCAACTTCTGATCATTTGGCTGGCGATATTAACGGGTTATCAGGCTCCCTTTGCGATTGGACAACCGTAAGCTCACTTCGCTAGCTGCAAATCGGGTGTTCAAGGATATTGTTTCAGGTTGACTGGTCATGGGGTTGGGGTTGTGGTGCGTTCAGAACTTGAAGGGGTCAATGCAGGCGATCATCTTTACGGATTCTTCGGTACGTTCTGCACGTCTTCGTGAGCCACTCA
Organism: Laccaria bicolor S238N-H82; assembly: GCF_000143565.1. Taxonomy (NCBI): domain Eukaryota; kingdom Fungi; phylum Basidiomycota; class Agaricomycetes; order Agaricales; family Hydnangiaceae; genus Laccaria; species Laccaria bicolor. The sequence continues at coordinate 14,230 of NW_001889904.1, forward strand.
GGAGTTGTATTTTGATTTCATTCAGAGCACGTTCAATACTCCATCAGGAAGGATTTGTCGGGTCTCCGCGTCATCGACAATAAATTTAAATTGCCCTGGTCGGCGTTCATCGGCGTGGCTGGAATGCCAGGTGAGATGATAAAATAATGTTTGAGCATATAATTCACCCAAGTCTTCAGGCAAAACGGCTTACATGGCGTGGAAGGAATACTCTAAAGCGAAAAAAGCACGTTCGTTCATCGCTATACCAATATATGATTGTGCTAACCTTTTTGAATGTAGGGGGAAACGGTGTTCGTTACCACTGGAGGGGGTGAGTTCATTCTGAAATATTATGGCGCAATTTAGTAATCAAGCAATAGGACCTGTCGGATCGTATGATACCCTATCTCTCATGTTGAACCCCGCCTCACACCATGGCTGGTAGACTCGTAATCCAACTCGCGAAGCTCGACGGTTTGAAAGTCATCGCCTCCGCTGGATCTGAGGAAAAGGTTCAATTTATGAAAGAAATCGGTGCCGACGTTGCGTTCAACTACAAGACAACGGATACTGCTGAAGTTCTCGAAAAGGAGGGCCCCATTGACATGCGAGTATCCCTTCTGTTGAACTTTCTTACTTTGAACACAACTTATGTACGTATAGATACTGGGACAATGTTGGCGGAGCAACCTTGGATGCTGCGCTCGAAGCCGCTGCCCTCAATGCTCGGTTCATCGTAAGTTCGAACCTTTTCATTAGGGACGGCACTGACGTCGCGATCAGGAATGCGGAATGATTGCAGGTAAATCACTTTTCATTCCCTCGTGAGCAAGCGCACTGTTAAACCTGGCGTCAGGCTACAACGTGGGCGGTCAGCCGATCAAGGTTAGTCTAAAAGACATTGAAATATTGCGTACTCAACAACACCGTTTTTTTTTCACCAGAATCTCATCAATGTCATTGGGAAATCACTTTCTATTCATGGGTTTATCGTAAGCCGCTTAGAGCCGAAGTACGATGATGAGTTCTATGCTGTCGTCCCCGCCAAGGTGGCTAGCGGGGAGATCCAGCATCGTGAAGATGTGTATGATGGTCTCGACAAAGTCGGAGATATAATACTGGCAGTACAACAGGGGTTGAATAAGGCCAAGGCCGTTGTGCATGTTGCCGACGATTGAAATAGCAGTAGCGCAACATTGTAACAATAAATTGCCATCCTTCCGGACGACTAACTAGCTTTGTGCTTGGTACGGGTAACGTATTAAACTTGTATAGATCTAGAAATGAACATGATATCGAGAATGCTCATAAATGTGGTATAAAAGTGGTCCAATTGACAGTATCGAAGGCGCTGGCGGGTAGCGACCTAAGTTGTGTCACAGCGAGAACAAGTAAAGCCCCTCGAGCAAGAATATACGCTAAACCCAGTAGAATTGTTATAAATTCTGCGATATCGAACGGCAATATCCAGACACAGGCAAACATGGCCACAGGGACCGAAGCAATGGAAAGGGAGGCGACGCGCCATATAAACTGTTCACCGCGAGTCGCAAAATGGAAGGACCACGCCAAACAGTGAATGGCACCAAACACTACTGCCACTGCGACGATGGAAAAGCGATCATAATGACCATCAGTGCCTGATGCGTGAAAGGTGGGCACATGATGACGCGACTTGTCAAGGTCGAGTTGGACACCCATGTCACGAAGGGGTCCAAGAAGCACTGCAAAAGGCCGGTAAAGAATTCGATTCCACAGCGTCCACAAGATGCCGTGAATGTGGACGTCCCGCGAGAAGTTGTCGGTGGCTTTGGATAACCAGTTGCGGTGGTCGCCGATAACTGGGACGGTAGAGTAGGGGCCAACAAGTCTTGCTTCTACGTCCCGGTGGAAGGGTGAGATCACCCCAGGCGAGGCAGGTCCGGTATAGAGTACCTCATCCGTCGAATCTCCTTCCCCGGTTATCATTTCTCCGTGCACTCTGGACGTCCTTTCCGGCTGCAAGAGTTGAACTCGAATGGGCACCCGTACGTCTAGGGGCTTATTCCACCAATAGAAATACATGACCCCATTGAGGACGGCGAAGCCAGCGGTGGAAAGCTCGAGTTCAGTCAACATGATGTGATTCACTGCCCGAGCAATGCACTGGGTGACGAACCACAAGGATTGGAGGATGACAACACCTTTGGCGAGGTAATCGCCTTTACTACGGTCTTCAATATCTTCTGAAGTAGTTTCCGGCCATTCCATTTTCCCCGCCCTCTCTAAGGTCTCCATCTCCGCAATGGAGAGCGGATATAGAGCCGTCTTCCCCTGGTAAAGTACGAATCCTCCCATCTGGACAAAGTATCCGTGGATTCGTTTCCATCCTTTATCTTGCATAGATGTTTTCAATTAGGGGCAAGCCTACGAAGAACGGATGGCAATTAATAAGCACCTTTATGCCTCTTTGCAATATCGCCTGCGCCCAACCATTGCCTCATTGCCCACCAGATAACCATTTCCGGCGTCATGATCGCGTAAAACATGATTTTTAACCTACTCGCCAAAGATTTCCACCATGGCCCTCCCGCCTTAGGAATGTTCGGATGCACAGAAATCCAAGTGCATGCGAAAATTGTCACGAGGCAACCCCAGATGATATCCCAGAGAGACCTTTGGCCCTGGTTGAATGGGCAGACACACGAAGGACCAGCCAGGTCTGGAGTTGTGCATGCCGTTTGAAGTGGAGCGGCAGAAATTCTAGTGACGAGAAGGAGGAACCAAAGCATATCGCGTAGAGTGTAGGGAGCAGACAAGTATTCCGCGGCCCACGCTCTGAGTCACAGCGCAATGACGGTGCAGACTTGCAGTGTATTCACTTCATCAGAGGAGGCTATGCGCGATGGTCCGAGCTTAGCGTTTAGCGTTTTAGCGCTTAGCACTAGTCACTAGTCACTAGTCACTGGAGGTCACTGGTCGTACATATCCAATGGCCGGCGTTAGGGCAATTTGCGGGGTTCGAGTTGTTGAGCGTAGGGTCATTGTCATTGTTGACGATGTGACGGTCACGTGCTGCTCTAAGTCAGCAAATAATGTCAAATAATGGCCACCAATGTTTGCAGGAGGGGGGACAATCCTGATGGAACTCCGATCCTGGTGCGTACAGAAATGACCTCGAAAAGTGGCCCAACTCCGATCCTATGCGTACAGAAAAATTCGAAAATATCGCCCAACTCCGATCCTCCCTGAGTACAGAAACCTTTGGTCGCCAGTGAACTCCGATCTACCAGAGTACAGAAATCTCTCGGTTGGTCTCCGGAGGCATGGAATTGGGCCAGCACCGGCCCCTTTGGAACAGTGGTACCCCACCACGCCATAAGAAAAAAATTGGCCCACCCCCCCAGCTGGAGAGTGAAAAAAAAAAGCTTCTCGTATTTTTAACTCCGATCCGTTTTGCGTACATTTTGGGCCAAATTTGGCCGAACCCGATCCGTATGTGTACATTTCTTGGTTGATGAAGGCCTGACAGAAACGGTCAAAATCGACCATTTCGGATCGGAGTTCCAAGCGCATAGTCCCCCCTCCTATGTTTGCGCGCTAAAAAAGAAAAAAGAAAAAGGAAGAGGAGGAAGGGAGCACCCCAACCTCGCAATATCAACACGGCGTGCAATGACATAAGCGAGCAATTTTTAGAACACTTCGCTGAGCTGCGGCAGTGCGTCGTACAGTGAGTGTTTGGTATAAATTAGTAATGTGGGCTGAAATGATTGCTGTACTATTACATAAGTAGTTCAACTGTTGCGCGATAATCTCTAAAGCCAAACAATAGAGTTCCCAATACCAATATTTGTTGAAAAAATCGCTACTTTCCATCGTGTTATTTGACCGAAGCATAAAAAAACTACACAGATTTGTATGTGAAACCGTCATCTCCCTCTCTGCCAATGTAACATCCGCGCCACTCGGCAACAACCCCCTTCATAGGCACGATAGAGGGGAAAGTAACAAAGCTGGATTTCAAGTTCATGACGACTCTACGAGGCGCTAGCAAGGGCAGGTCTGTTGGTCCAGACAAGTGTGCAATAAACTTTGTCGCTTCAAGTTTGCATAGGCGAGGGCTTTCTACTTGATTTGACTATGCGGCTGTAACCCCCGAAGAAGAGCTTCCCACCTCCCCCCATTCCAACCTTTAATATCCTTCCACTCTCCACTATCCTCGCCCCACATACGCTTGAAAAGAAGCAATAACCCTCCAAGCACGAAATCAGCCCAGATAATCCGATCTCCCATCACAAACGGACCAGTCACGCTGTTTTGGTTCAACCAACTGTCAATGTTGTCAAACCCTTCCTTAAGCTTGTTCCAATCCGCCACCTTCTCTTCTCCGACAGGAGCGACTTCCTCTAACTTCTTCCCTACATTCTTCTCTCGCGAGAAACGGTAGTATTCAAGCGCACGGCCTTCGAAAAGCTTGGCCAGCTCTGGTACGGCTATGCGCCAAATGGAGTTCAGCTCAGACGCGCAGGCGCTGGTGTATGCTGCTTGTAGCGCGTCGAGTCCAACTGGAAAAATGACCGGCGTTTCGGGATACGTCTTCTCAAGGTAACGAGCGATTGCGAGCGAATCGGTCAAGTATACCCCAGTAGAAGGATCGTGGATCACTGGGAAAGTGTAGAACGGGCTACCATCATTCCACGTGCGAGTAGGTGGGATGCGTTTTTCGATACAGAACTTCTGGACGTCGGGTAATTCCAAAAACTCAGTCTTGTAAGGGATTCCTTTGTAATTCAGGGTCAACCTTTCATTGCTGTGCGTCAGCATTGTATAGGAACGAAAAGACGACAACGCACCTCGTTTTCCATGTACTGGGCGACCATACCTTGTCTGGCAAATTGCTGGAAATGTCGTAGAATGTAATCATGGCAGAGAACTGACGGATACATGGATTGAATTCGCGATTTATATTGGGCATTGTTAGTCATCACTCACAGATGTCATGATGACGTTCCGTCATGATCGGAAGGGATATGGTAAGCCACCTTAAGCCACAGGTCGGTAAGTGGAAATAGTACTCGGAGCTAGTGTTCTATTCGTGAGCTGTGGCCATTTCAGAAAAGGCGAAATCTTTGAGAATCCAGCAGTTTACAGCCAAATCCCCAAACGAGCGCTCCCAGAATTCGCAAGAAACGGGCTCCTCTGGAACCGAGCCTTAAGATAACGACCATCAGTTTAAAAATGATTCAGGGGGAGACTATTTTGAAAAACCCACCACTTCAATGAGTTATATTCCGGATTGATCAGTCAGCCGGTAGTTGGACATGATTTATCACTTGTCCCTCATGTCCAAAAATACGCCGCTAGACTGGTGACCGTCTGTATATGAAGGAACCTGTATGCTGAACAATGAGGGAACAACATTGCAATTTAAGTCGTTGAGCAAACACTTTGGGCGCTTTACTGACTCCTTCATCCCACGCTGGCGCTACGGATGGCAGAGGTCAGTGAATAAGAAAAGTCCCCCCCCAATTATAAAAACTTACTGAGTTAATCCCATCCAACAAACAAGCAGATACTTACCCGGGGGTGAGCTTCTAGGGATAACACGAAACGCGCTTGCTGGGTATTTCTGGCCTTGACAGGTTCTGAAGAACATTGAAGACGTTAATCACCAGTAATCACCCCTACTCTCCTACCAAACACGCCGTTTAGCAAGCGGATAAATCTGCGATGGAAGGTTGTTTACCGTGCTGATTGGCTAGAGGGGTGCCGGTGGTCTTCCAAATGTCGGAAGGTCTCTGATAAGCAGGGCGGAGCTAAATCAGCGAGATTCAAAGGTTCTATTTTATAGAATTTAAGCGCACCTCGAGTCTACAATTAGTCCTGAAGGGCCTGAAGCTTGAAGGTCCTCTGGAGACGGTGGGGATATGGGCGATTGTGGAAGCAGAAGCTTGGTTTTATTTGGATCTATTTGCCTTATCACGTCAATGTTTACATCTTGTGATGACGCGCAAGCACATGCAATTTGAATTGGGAGTTTATATACCCGGTACGTGCGCAGCGGTCTCTTCCTTCTTGCTTCCTTCAATACACCTTATGTTGATATTTTACGACATTACCAGCGAGATACCGGGCAGGGCATGGTCTCCCAATACTTGGAAGACACGGTAATGTTTTTCTCGTTCCCTCCTGTTGTACTTACTGGCTAATACGTCTTAGATTCTGCCTGAATTACAAGGGTATACCATATAGAACGGAATGGGTCGAGTATCCTGATATCGAACCTCTCTGCATCGAGAGGGGTATCCCACCCACGAGCTACTGGGCGGACGGTAAACCTCACTACACCCTACCTGCCATCCACGATCCCTCTACAGGAACATACATCGCCGACTCCCTCCTCATCGCGGAGTACCTCGACAAAACGTATCCAGACACCCCACGGATCTTTCCGCGTGGTCTTGAGGCCCTCCAGCTCGGCTTCGTCAAGTCCTTCATGACCCAACTCGACAGCATCTGGACTAGCATCATTCCTCAAATTGCTAACCACCTTAGTCCTCGCTCACTGGAATACTTTCGGCGGACGAGGGAGAAGTCGTTCCATAAGCAGTTGGAGGACATAGCTCCCGTTGGACAGGCGCAGAGTGAGGCTTGGGATCTGTTCAAGCGCGGACTGGATGTCGTGAACGGGTGGTTGGAGAAAAATAGTGCGTCGGGGCCGTTTGTGATGGCTGATACCGTTTCATGGGCGGACTTTGCCGTTGGGGGTTATCTTATCTGGATGAAGATTGTTTGGGGCGAGGATAGTCAGCAGTGGAAGGATATTTCAAGTTGGGGTGAGGGAAGGTGGGGTGCTCTCATCGAGGGTTTGGAGAAGTACAGTGAAATCAAGTAACCAACATCAGAGCTGGCTCGAAAGCTCTACATACTTAGCACCGAGATTTTTCAGTGTATTTTCCTGGAAGCCAGCATGAATCTGTCTCAGCATTTTTTCCTCATGGAGCTGACCGCCTCGGACTGCCAAATGGCAAATGGAACTCATCTGGACGTTGTCTAGACGTGGCCACACGAAATATCGAGCCGGCGGATGACAGCGGGCCGTGGATCTATCGACTTACTCTCACAATTGCCACAAGAGCAGCCACATCCTCTCGATGTTGCGCTACTCCCCCGGACTGCCCTCGCGCTCTGTCTTTCTGACAAGTAGGAACATTTCAAGACGTCCTTGTTCTTCGCCACTATTACTTCCAGCCCCCAGAGCATGTGCCCACACTGCCTCCACCTCAAACAGAAACACCGGGTCTATTCCAGGACCATTCTGGCTTTTGGCGCTCACCGCAAGTGGAGGTTTGGGCTATGCTATAGCTAGATACACCCAAGAACCTCCCGTTCCAAAAGCTGCTGAGCCTACGTTCGGCACTCCGGAGGACTTCGCTCATGCTATCGAGGAGTTGAAGGGTGCCTTGGAGAAGGGCAGCGTGTCGACGGATCGGGAGGATTTGTTTATTCATGGGTTCTCGGCGAACGATCATCATCCAGGTATGATTCTTATTTGAACTGGTTTAGGCGATCCGTACGTCGAATGGATGTAGATGCACCTCATAGCGTCGTGGTGTACCCCTCTTCGACTGAAGATGTCGTCAAGATCGTTAAAATCGCAACCAAACATCGTATGCCCGTTACGCCATATTCAGGAGCTACAAGTTTGGAAGGGCACTATCGTGGGGTACATTGCTCCATCACCTCTCTCGACTTTTCGCTTACTGAAACTGGTAGCATTCCACTGGCGGTATCTGTGTTGATATGAACAATATGGATAAAATACTCGAAATTCACGGTGAGGTCTTGTCTATTCATTGAAGCATCATTCGGCGTGACTGAGGGTCGATGCTAGAGGCTGATTCTGACTTGGTATGCCAGCCTGCAGCGGGGTGGATGGATATTAACGACACTCTCAAACAAAAAGGTAATCGATCCTACTTATCTCAAGGAACTCTCATCCTCATCAACTGTTTTTCTTAAGGGATACCCCTCTTCTTCCCAGTGCGTTGACCCAAAGAAAATTCTTACGCGATCCCTCACTTGTTGATTCAGATTGACCCAGCTCCAAGCGCCACGATCGGCGGTATGTTAAGTACAGGGTGTTCTGGAAGTAAGCGCGCCTTCATTCAACGATATCCCACACCAATTCACAGATTGCCTACGCAGCAAACGCCGTTCGCTATGGTACAGCTAAAGGCGAATGGTTTTTGAACGCTGTGCGTCTTCTAAGCCTCAACTCACTCGAGCCTTCACGAGACTTACAATTTTTTAAAACTTAGACCGTCGTGCTTCCATCAGGAGAGGTCATCAAGACGCGGCGTAGATCTAGAAAGTCATCCGCCGGGTTCGACACGACGAAATTGTTCATCGGAGCCGAGGGGACATTGGGGATTGTCACAGAAGGTATTATGCAGTCAAATCAACAATATCTTTACTGAGACTTGCCTTCTTAGTTACCATCCGCCTGGCGCCCCTGCTCCCCACCTCCGTTGCAGTCGTACAGTTCCCAGACGTGCGCAAGGCGACTGAGGCCGTGAGAGAGGTGATGAACCGCGGAGTTGGCATCCGTACGTGAACCTTCAGCCTTCATCGCTTACTCACTTACGACGACCCCTGCAGAATGCGTGGAACTCGTAGACGACGAATTCATCCGCGCGACCAATAAACTTGGGATGTCAAAGCGTAAATGGCCCGTAAAAGACAGCCTATTCTTCAAGTTCCAAGGCCACTCCAAGGAATCCCTAAAAGACACTGCGAGAGTCGTCAAAGAAGTGGTGGAACAAGCCCGATTTGGGGGGACTGGGTTCCAGGTCGCCCACGATGAGCAAGAGGCAAGTGATATATGGGCAGACAGGAAGAACGCGCACTATTCTTCGTTGGCGCTTATAGAGGGGAGTAAAGGGTGGCCGACTGATGTTTGGTATGTCCTCTCTCTTTCCCTATTGAACAGGGTTTACCGTGGAACAGTGTCCCGGTATCGAAACTTCCGGACTTGGTATACGATACCAAGAAGGATTTGGCCGAGTTCGGACTGGTATCTACGATCGTTGGCCATGTAGGAGATGGGAATTTCCATGCGTTGATATTGTTCAAGACCGACGAGGAGAAGGCTAAGGCGGAACAGGTGATTCATCGGATGGTCAAGCGAGCAATATCAATGGATGGTACTTGTAAGCTTTTCTTTTTTCCTTGTTTTTCTTCGTCTTATTGTTGATACGATTGTAGGCACAGGGGAGCATGGAGTTGGCATTGGGAAGAAAGAATATCTAGTTGAAGAATTGGGCGCTGGAACTGTGAAGCTTATGAGGACGATAAAAGACGCTATTGATCCGTTGGGGTTGTTCAATCCTGGAAAGGCGAGTAATTCTTACAAAGAACTATTAGTATCACTCCTGATGTTCGTTTGTACTTTTAACAGCTTTATCCGGAGAGGGAGAAGGACGAGAAGAAGCCTTGAGGTGGCGAGGATAGATATCACATTTCAGACCACACCGTAATGAAATTTAGGAAAACGTTTTTTTCTTTGCGATTCATTCATCCATATTCAGCTTCTCAAGGACAGCCTCATGTGAGACCACCTATCCAGATTGGGGCGTATTATTAATACGACGACGCCGCTCACTGGACACACAACAACTCTTTCTTAACCTTCAACATGCCAGCGCTCAAAGGTTGGCACCCAGGGGAACGGTCAATCCGGCACAAACTTGGCTTCGACGCCATCCCCGCAACCGCAAACGCCTACTCCTGGATAACAGGCAACCTTCCCCCCGAACACGCCAAATTCCACTCCGAGAAACTCTATTTCCTCCCGCTCACCAATCTAGATGAGCAGGGACGACCGTGGGGGTCCATCCTGTGCGCTGAAAATGGAAAGCAGGGGTTTATAAGTGTGCCAAGGTATAATACTATGTCGGTACGAACGGAGTTGTGGGAGGGCGATCCGTTCCTGGATAATTTGGTGTGTGGAGAGCGGGAAGGGAAGGGGATGTTTGTGGCGGGGATTGGGGTGGAGGTTGCGACGCGTAGAAGGAACAAGTTTGCGGGGAAGCTTGTTGAAGTGAGGAGAGGGAAGAGCTCGCGTTCTGTCGAATTTGACTTGGTGGTGAATGAGGCTATTGGGTGCGTGTATCCTGATTGTTTATTCAAAAGCCTTGTTTGACGAAGAGAGTAGTGAATGCCCAAAATATATCACCGTTCGGCAATTAGTGCCATTCCCCAAAGCCTCTCCTAAGGTCGTTCACAAACGACCAATAATGTCTGAAGATGATCGACTTGCAGAAGACGCCATCTCCTTCATCCTATCCTCCGACACAGTCTTCCTCGGAACGACATACTCCGCCTCCCCAAACGACGCTCGCGTTTATCCCTCCCACGTCGGTATGAACCACCGCGGCGGCCGACCAGGATTTATCCGCGTTCGACCATCCGACGGGCGGACCATCGTACTCCCTGATTTCTCAGGAAACCGAATCATGACGTCCCTAGGGAACATCGAAGCCACCCCCCTCGCCTCTCTCACTTTCGTCAACTTCACGACGGGAGACGTTCTCTACGTCACAGGCAACGCCACCAACCTCGTAGGTCCCGAATCTCAAGTGATCATGCCCTTCCAAAACACCCTGACGAAGATCTACGTCACTGGGTACACCCTCATCCTCGACGCGCTTCCATGTCGCGAGGACCCTGCGTCAACTATCCAACCTAGCCCATACAGTCCTCCTATCCGCTTCCTAGCTGAAGAAAAGCCATCTTCCCTATTCAACACCGGCAAAACACCCATGGCGACGTTGTTGAGCATAGATATGCACAGCGCCACCATTGCCACGTTCACTTGGGAGTCTTCTGAAGAACTGGTGATCAACCCGGGGCAATGTGTCATTCTGGACTTTACCACCCTCTTCGGGTCGCGGGAATATCAGCACATGGCTCCGACCCGCCCGAGCTCGGTTAACGACGATTTTATCAGGACGTGGACTGTTTCGTCCGCTGCGAAGGAGCGCAAGACGCGTATGTTCTCCTTGACGATGCGGGAGAAGCCAGGGGGGACCGTGACGGGCGCGCTCTTCTCTCTCGCAAGGAGCTTGCGAGAGTCGAAGCGGAATGATATGAGGGAAATGGCGGTGGCCGTGAAAGTGGCTGGTGTGATGGGGGAGTTTTGTTTACCAACGTCTCCGCGGACTGAGGAGGGAAGCGTGAGGAAGATGGTGTGGATTGCTGGTGGGATTGGGGTTACGCCGTTTTTGAGCATGTTGCGCGCTGTCCTGGAGGGGCGTTCTGGTGGTTGGGATATCACGTTAATTCTATCGATGAGGGAGCCTGAAGTCATCCTTCCCCTTGTTTTCTCCATCTTGGAGGGTGCTCCTGATGCGGTCAATGAGCCGACGTTTTCTCTGGCTATTTACGTTTTTTCGAAAGGCTCCGTTCCAACATTGGCCGTAAAGGGTGTGGGTGAGAAGGTGAGGGTGGAAACCCACCTTCAGCGGTTGAGCAAGGAGTTCCTCGTTGTGAGGGGGAAGCTGTTGGTCGAAAGTGAGGTGTATGTTTGTGGCCCTGGGACTTTTGAGAAGGTGGTGGCGGAGGTGGTGGCGGAGTTAGGGAGGTCGGTCGGTGATGTTCGGCGGGAGGGATTTGAGTTTTAGCGAGCGTATATTCTGAGGAAGGCGTCAGGCCTTCAGGTTCAGCGTGATACATAAGTGCAACATGAGGAACAATGATTGTTGTTTTCTACCGCAGTCCGACTCGGAAGGGGTGTGTAGGATAATAAAAATATTGAATCTTTTCCGGAGGTGAAGTGGGTCAACTTCACACCACCACTGTTTTAATAAAAGAGTAAGATAAACGTTGAAGTAGAGGTTGACATACCGCGGAGACCGAGACCTTGTTGGAGGCAAAATTTAAGCGGCGGAGTGGCAGATCAACTATCGCCATCTGCCCACATCGCTTGGACCAATAAAATTATACGCCTGAACTGCACCTGAAAACGATATGTCACTGGGAAGGCGGAGGTGGAGGTGATTGATTCGAAATCAAACTTGTCACGTACTTCTTATTATTCATCGAGGCTCCTTTTGACTATGAACGGTGAGGAAGTTCGTTTCCTCGTACATTGGGTGGGTCCATTTTGACATAAAACCATCTGCGAAATGTGAACGAAAGGGGGTAAATTGACTGGCATTGAATGGGAAAACATACCGTGAGAAGGTTCCATGCCTACAGCACATGTACCTTGCCTTATTGTTCCGACCACGAACAAAAGTGTATGGAATCGAGATCTCCTGAATACGCGTCGGTATGTATCCACTTGAATTGTGAGATATGAATCCTTGTTGAACGTTGAAGTTCGTTTTTTTTACCCTGTTCTATCGTGAGATAATGTTTCCGCACGTGATCTCCATTTATAGATCCGCTCTTCAAGCCGTTATTGTTGTTCGTCACTCTGAAATGGCCCTAACTGCAAAAAGACGACCGGTAACGGCAGAAGGGATAGAAGATCCCGCTGAATATGACTCTGACTGGTGTCAGAGCTTTTCACCGACTGGTACATCACTACCTTTCTCATAATGCACGTAGAAGCAGCTTACCAAGTTCCCTGTTCTCCACATCACTACTTCGAACAATTACCGTCTTCTCAAACGCAATCCACACAATCTAACAAAAACTCACTTCCATCACCTCCTACGTCTCCCCGACTCCGCCGCAAACGCACCTGCGCACCCATCAACATCGTGACCTCTTCCCACTCGCTGTCTCCCCTGCGGCTAGGTAGCATCGACGAGGACCCAGAATACGACTTTGGGTTCAGCCTCGACCTCGGTTCCGAATCCCCCGCATCAGCGAGCACACCCGATCTCGTCTCTTCGTCTGATGTACTGAGAGAGTGGGCGGGGGCGGGGATCGCGGTTCCTCGTGTGCCGGCACGACGTCGCTCGTGGCGATCAAGCTCGTTCTCGAGGGATCGGATAAAGAAGGTTGTCGTTAATGAAGCGGATAGGGATTGTGCAATATGGTGAGTGGACTAGACTCAAAACGAAAAAGGGTTGTTCTGATATTGAGCTGCGGCAGTTTCGAGTACGCGGTGAGACCTTGCAGGACGACGTGTTGTGGCAAAATGTTTTGTTTCGAGCATCTGAACGATGTACGCACTCTGACATACTTCAACTCAATCCCGCTCATCATCGTCTTATATACATAGTGGCTAAATGGCCCAAACGGCACAGGGCGCTGCCCTCACTGCGAATTACCCTGTTCACTTGAGAACAACACCATCTCCCTCGCCTCACCCACCGACAAGAAACGAAAACAACCACCTTCGCCCCTCCTCCTCATTCGATCCATGTCAAACGAAACGATCCCATGTGATTCTACTACGGACAACGAGGCCTCAGGCTCTACTTCACGAGGCCGATCACGCGCCGCACGACATCAGGATCCGACGCGCCCAATGGAAGAAGAAGAAGCTTCAGGGAGTGGAAGGAGAAGAGATTCTCCTTCTCCCGTACCATATGCATCCACGTCACCACCACCTTTTCTCGCGGAATCAGCGAAAGATTCTTCACGGTATTCGATCCCTACGCCCCCCAACTCGTCAGCACCGCTTTCCAGAGACTCCTTTGCTTCAGAGTCGTCGTTTCACTTGTCTTCGGACCCGTCGGTTTCCCCATCCACTGTTCAAGAAAAGGGGAAACCACATTACTCTATCTATCTCACGACTGGCGCTTTATCGGCAAGTCCGATTGGGCCAACAACGACCATGTCATCCAGCACAGCCAGCCCCGCCTCGACAGCGTCCTCATCCCAGACTTCCATCGACACACTCCCGAGCCCGGGCCCAGGCGCGGAAATGCAGGGACCCTTGAGCCATCTGGCTACCGTTGTGGCCTTTGTTTATTTGTTGTATACTTTGATGAGCTGAGCTCTGGCTTCGTTTTTTGGAATAGGTTTTCATCCGTTCCTTGTACCACCAATTTGCTTGGGCCCCTGGTTCATGTAGTTCATGTACGCATCGCTTTTACTGTATTCATTGGTTTGAAAACGACTAAGCAAGGGAAATGATTCACATAATACCTCAAACAAGGGCGAACAGGACGATTGTTAGAAAAATACAACATCCATATTTGGACTGACAAGTCCTCGCCAAGTGGCTTCTTATTGTATTCAAAATCTTGAACTTGCCCAACAAAATGATTCAATCGAACTTACACTGGGGAGTCGGACCCTTCAGCGTCTAAAGATAAATGATATATCCTCCACCATCAATTGACCGATTGTTCCTCGTAGTGGCAGGTGCACTAGGCAGTCTCCCCATTTTAATTCAATTTTCATTCACGACATTTTGAGTTCACAACACTTGTTTCTGTATGAGCATTGGTCAAAATGGGCTACTGTTCTCGGAAATACTCAAAGATCCATCGAAATAGTATGAAAATTGAACTCGCCTGGAGTCGTCGGCATCGTTTAAACCATCACAGCGCCCCACCTATCGGATGGATCGCTCTCCTTCAAGTTTTGGTAGGCCTCTTCGTCCGCTTTTGCGTATCCACCTTCGGCTGTTGAGTAGGTCTAGAGGTTTCCTCGTACTTTTCAGAACCTCTAGGATTGTTTAGAGTGCCTTGCTAAACATAGACGTACGCATTCTTTCCAAGTCCCGTGGTGTAGGAGAAGATCTCATGATGATGGGCTGCTTGGGTTTCAGACGCCTCGTTCCTGAGTTACCGTGGTTGCGGATTGCATCAGGAAACCCAGTATAAGAGTGGGCGAACGCTGACTTGAGTTCCCCGACGTTGAGAATGCTATGTCCAAGCCTTAATAAATGGCTAGCTGGCAGTTGGGGAGAGGGATGGCGAACAACTGACTCTCTCAAGGCTCGTCATCGAAAGGCTGAAGGACGCAGTCAATTGAAAGAGTCCAACTCGTTGCACCTGGAAGACCAGATTGTGGGTGCCGGTCAATGTGCCGACGAAGCATCTTTACATGTTAGCCTTCGTTATCGCGGCTGACCCCAATGGTTAGTTGTAGAGAGGTACGGTGATCCAGCAAAGCCTTCGGAATATAATCCGATCTTTGAGAACGATAGAGGAGTAAAACATCACGGTCGTTTGCTTTGTTACTTTTCATATTTCGAAGTTTGGGCATAACGTGAGAACGGCCCAAATGGGGAAATGTCACTTTGACTATCATGATGACCATCTCATTTTCACTCTTCCTCAACGACGACGACGACCGAAAGCGACTGGACCGGTTCTTGAACGGGAACAGGGGCGACAACGATGCCAGAGCTCTCCCGAGCCATCATCTCCCTCTTTCATAAACGCGCAGCCACAGAGCAGGTGAGTGATCGTAAGACTCCAAAGAAGGCAAAGCTGACTATTAGACTACGTATACTTGTAGGGTGGCCTTTTGAGCGGAAAGGATCCCTCGGAGTTCAACACCGCAGATCCGATTCGACTATGGATCATTCAAGTTGGTATGGCCGCTCTCTCTACACCCATGTCCAGTTGTGCTGACGTTGTCGTTGCGCATTTGTTGCTGTCAATAGGGATCATCGTATGCACTGCGAGTTTGCTGGCTCTTGCTCTGCGGAAGATTCGCCAGCCAAAGGTTATTGCAGAGGTTCTAGGGGGAATACTTCTTGGTGCGTTTGCTTTCAACTTTACGCCGTTACTCGGCTCAATTTACATGCATATATTCAGGTCCGACTGCGTTTGGTGAGTTCTAGAGCCATTACTGCGTCTTTTTTTGCTTCTCCATGTTCTTTGTAAGTGCTCTATCATATCCATCTACCAAACTGACTCTATCTTCGTTAGTTTTCTACGTCTATCTGCTCGCTAACCCTGCCCTTCAGGTCGTATACCCGGTTTCACAGAACACATCTTTCCAGACGCATCGAGGCCCTACCTTAGCCTCGTCGCCAACATCGGACTCTGCCTATTTCTCTTCCTAGTCGGTCTCGAAATCGACGCAGGTGTAATCAGACGCAATGCCAGCTTATCCGCCACAGTCGCTTTGGCAGGGATGGTTCTGCCATTCGGAATCGGTGCAGGACTCGCCGTGGCGATCTACAAGGAATTCATTGACCAGAGCGTAAAGTTCACGCATTTCATGCTGTTTACTGGCGTGGCGTACTCCATCACAGCGTTCCCGGTTCTTTGCAGGATTTTGACAGAGTTGAAGTTGCTGGATACGACGGTGGGCATCGTGGTTCTCTCCGCAGGTGTCGGAAACGATATCAGTGCGCAACACCTCCTTCCCCTCTGTCTTGCCACAATTAACCCTCTCTTGCAGTCGGTTGGACGCTGCTAGCACTCAGCGTAGCATTAGTGAACGCCGGCTCGGGTCTCACAGCCCTCTACATCCTCCTGACCTGCGTCGGGTGGACCTTGTTCCTCCTTTTCCCCGTCAAGATGCTCATGAGGTGGTTAGCCCGGACGACGGGGTCCATTGAGAGCGGCCCTTCCCTCTTCTTCATGACCGCCACCATGATGGTCCTCTTTGGCTCTGCATTTTTCACAGACGTTATTGGCGTGCACGCTATCTTTGGTGCGTTTTTGGCAGGGCTCGTCGTACCCCGAGAGGGAGGTCTGGCCATTGCATTGACGGAGAAGCTGGAGGATATGGTTTCGATTATATTCCTGCCACTCGTATGTTTCATTGTCTGACTCTTGGTCGCGTTCTGAGATGTGTTTGCAGTACTTTACGCTCTCGGGACTCTCAACTGATCTTGGATTGTTGGATAACGGTGCGTCTTGAATTTCTATAGCTATCCTCTTCTGACTCTTAAACTCAGGGATAACATGGGCGTACACCATCGCAATCATCTTCTCGGCGTTCATCGGCAAGTTTGCAGGCTGCTGCATCGCAGCGAGATACTTTGCAGGTTTCAACTGGCGCGAATCCAGTACCATCGGGTCCTTGATGAGCTGTAAAGGGTTTGTTGTCCTGACCTCCCTCCTTACCTATCTTAGGCTCACCCTTCATCTAGCCTCGTCGAGCTTATCGTACTCAACGTCGGGCTGTCAGCTGGCATCCTCTCCCCTCGCGTTTTCTCCATGTTCGTGTTGGAAGCTCTAGTTCTTACTTTCATGACTACGCCTCTCGTGACGTGGTTGTATCCCCAACACTTACGCACTCGTATCGCCGCCTCTGGTGCCAAATTTATCAATGTCGCGGATGACGAAGCTCGAAGACCAGCTTCTCGATCGAGGTCCAGAAATGGGGAGTACAGGACACGATACACGGTCGTCTTGGACAAACTGGAGCATTTACCAGGAATGATGGCGCTCACGCAGCTCATACATACCTCCCCTGCTTCGAGACGCCGTTTACGAGAATCATCGACTAGCAGCATCGATTATCCTCACCCGATTTCGGTCCAGGCGTTACGTTTGATCGAGCTGTCCGATCGTGTTTCGGCAGTAATGAAGTCCTCCGTCTCCGATACCCTCCTCCACGTCGACCCCCTTCTTTCCGTCTTCCGCATGTTCGGACAGCTGAATGATGTAAAGATCACTCCCTCCCTCTCCATCGTTAAATTCGATGATCTGGCATACAGCGTTGCGGAGCACGCGAGGGAGTACGACTCTGACATGATCATGATCCCATGGTTGCCGCCCACGCACGATGCGTACGACGGGAACAACTTACATACCCATATCCATATTCCTTATACCCATCAACCACCCACCCCTCATACCCCTAATGTCCCGGACCACGCTTTACCTACCTCCCCTTCCAATGTAAAGTCCGCTACGTCCTCGCATAACCCCTTCGAGATGCTCTTCCGCACAGGACCAACAGGTAGCAGTGGTGGGGAAATGTCAGCCTCAGTCATCCACTCTCAGTTTGTCCGAGGTGTCTTCTCTCAGGCAACGACGGACGTAGCGCTCTTCGTGGACCAGAGCACCCTCGCGGCATCGGGTGAGAGTTCCGGGAGGAGCGGGAGCGCACAGCATTTGTTTTTGCCGTTCTTTGGTGGGCCAGATGATAGGCTCGCGTTGGAGTTTGTGGTTCAGCTTTGTAATGAGAACCCGTGTGTGAGGGCTACGGTGGTGAGGATTGTGAAGCGGGATGTGGATGCGGAGGTCGTTCAGCCTCCTCTGGCTGCTGCTGGGTCGCAGAGGGCGATGGAGGATGTGAATGCCTTGACTGTCGCCTCGGTTCGTTCACTCTTTACTCTTTGACACGAGGATTTTACTTATGGTTGTATATGATAGAACATTGCTGGGTTCCCTGATACAGTCTATGGCCGTGACAACACCGAAACGAGGCTCCAATCCCAAACAGCAGACACCATCGTCTGGGCACGATACGCCTCGCCACCACAAAACCCCGCCCCCGGGTCTAACTCTGAAGCCAAATCCACCATCTCCTCCTCGTCCTCTTCCTCTCGCATTGAATTCAAAGAACTCAGCACACCTATTCCACTACACACCATCATCCAAACCTCGCTCTCCATTCAGGACGAAGACGATCGCGACATGACTTTGTTCGTCGTCACTGGCCGATCGAGGAGGTTGGCTGCGGAGAACCATAGGGAGGAGGTAAAGGAGATTATGGAGGAGTATGGGAGTGTGAGTGCGGAGGTTAGAAAGACGATTGGGGATGTGGCTGCTGCTGTTGTTGTGGCGGGGTGTGTGGCTGGGTTGGTGGTCGTTCAGGCTGCTGAGTATTGAGTGTTGGATTATGGACTTCTTGTTGTTCTGGCGGCGGGTAAGCCGTTGTTGTTGTTGGGCTCGGGCTCGATAATTAGGTTAGGTATTAGCGGGGCTTTTGGTGTTGGGACTGCTGTTGTGGCTATAGGTTTGGTCCACGATGGATGGATTTGTAGGATGAGCAAAGGAGGGCTAGCGAAGAAATTGTCACTAGAAATCGGAGGTTCGAGCTTTGTTATCAAAATGATAAATTGCAATCTACGTAGCGCAAGAGACAGAACATCTATGGATATATGTATCCGTCTAATATCTATGTCAAAATCTATGCCGAAACTGTAAATCTGAGCTGGTCACCCTCTACCTCACAGGTAACACTCTCCAAGTTTTCCACAATGTAATGCGCACCGCAGTTTTCGATCTTTGACCTCTCGTGGCTGGTGCAAACGGCGATTACGGTAGCTCCACTGGCCACGCCCGCGCGAATGCCGCTGGGCGAGTCTTCGAATACAACGCACTTGGAGGCGTCGTACCCAAGACATTTGGCAGCGAGGAGGAAGGGATCGGGAGCTGGTTTTCCAGCTTTGAGGCGCTTGTCGTCTGCGGTGATAGTTACGGGCGGGGGTGTAATGCCCACGCGCGTCATGCAACCGTAAGCTGATAAAGGCGCGGTATTTAGAGAATGCAAGAATAAATCAATAGACAGGACGAACCGTATGTTTTAGCGCCGGAAGTAGCGACGGCATACCGGCCAGCGGGGATAGAGTCCATCATCCGTCTTACACCAGGTAAGATTCGGACTGAGCGATCAACGCTCGCAGCTTCAATCTGCCATGCTTCCAAGAGATGCCTATCTTGCTTTTCTTTCCCGGTCTCTACCTCTTGAATTGGCTCCAGGTTCTCCTCTTCGATTCCTTCGTAGGTCTCCGAGTAATCCCGGACACGGACAGATGACATCGCAAGGAGGGTGTTGAGACGACTGAAAGAAGGGCGGCGGTTCTGAGCATGACCAATGGAGGAAGCTCGTGATGGAGGGTATGAAGGTCCGGGGGTAAGAGCCGGCGTCGCAAGCCCCGAGCTGAAGGGAGAGTCGGAGGGAGAGCCGATGTACGCAGGAGTGGCGGATTTGGAACCATGGCCGTAACGATGATATGCATCTGCGTAGAAAAGGATCGTCTCCTCGAACTTGGTAACCTCGTCGTCCATTTCGTGCTCCTTGATCTGGGGCTTGAATTGGCTGAGATTGTCGACTGCGCGTTTGCCGTGTGTGGCTGCGATGACATATGAGGGGTCCTGCCCGATGTCTAAAGCGACCTTTCCCCAAGCAGATTCAACTGCGGAGATTGAGTCGGTCAGAGTACCGTCCTGGCGATTGTACGTCAGCCTAGGCACAGGAAAGAGTTGGCGTACTCACCATGTCAAATAGTACGGCATCTGCGTAGAAGGTGTGCGGAGCGGGCATTGGTGGGTAGACAAAAGTTGGATCGAAGATAATAAATATTGCGATGAGATTAGTTAGGGTGTTTAGCGACGTGTAAGGATGGGGATAAAATCGTCGGGCGCGATGGGTTCATAAGTAATGCCCAAAACGAGTGACGTCAACTCGGGAAATTCATCTTGCTAAAATTTATTATTGGTATGACGATGCCTTTTCGATCATGGCTCCACGAAAATTTCCATTTTCAACATGTGCCATCGATAGCCCTGCGCAACACCGTCATAAACGCGTTTAGTAGGAGCCAAAGAAAAACTTACTACCGAGTCGGAAGATAATATTTAGCAGCAGTCAGTACGAGCAAGTCAAGCGTCAAAACTAGTTATTTTGTATATTAGTGTGTATTCGTGCTTGGCAATATGACTGGGAAACAATAACGTCAGCCGGAAACGTTTCCAAGGGGGCCCAAGGACCTTAAAAATTACACGGGGTCGGTAAAATCTTTTAAGCCATGGGACGTGACCACCCCCCGCCCCTCCTTCCTAAAATGGAAATGTCAAACCGCAAAAGGCAACTACAAAAAAAAACATATCGCATTTTTGGTTTTCAAAAGGCGGGAGAAGCGCAAAAATATATCAGTGTGCCTATATAAGTCACAAAAAGGCATTTCAGTGCTCATTTGGTTAAAATCCAAAGATGCACTATAGTGCGATGTTCGGCCAGTCAGGTGTTACTTGGCATAAATGAAGAAAATAATTAAGAAATTATTACTGTCATGTGACCATTACTGGTTCACTTTAGCTTAAATTGCAGATTGCACGCCTCCCTCTCATTGGGAGCACATAAAATTTTGCGAGTGAGTAGGAGGAAACATATACATATTGTATCTGTAAGTTTTATTTAGGAGGGATGCTTTTGGGTAGTGTTAAAATGCCTTGACCCGTTTGCCCTGAATTGGTCAGCCCCCATAAGCCAACCGTAAAATATTCTTAGACACCCCATATTCTCCTTATCTGATTTAAAATTTTGTGTGTGAGTTACCAATACCTCCACTGTAAACTCTCAAAAATATTTGTGTCAATAGAGGCTAGCACTGTGGAGAGAAATGGTCGTCAATTAGATAGACTTGCTTTGATGGGCAAACTTGGCAAAACAACAATGTGACCATCTTATCTCCCTTATATCTCAGCTCATGCTCAACGTTCTATGCAATAAATCTCCACACACAGCCGCATGTACATTGTCAAACTCTGTTCAAAATTTCAAATGCATAGCATGGATCGTTGTGGTGCTATAGCTTGTTGACCCGTTAGTGCTGATGACCCGTTAGGGGTCACATGACAGTAGCTATAAGTCAGACATGTGTCTGTAGACTGTGTAAAGCACATTAGAATAGCTGAAGAGAAACTGAGAGTGAAATTGATGGCCATTCGGCCAGTTTTTGGCCTGAGTAGCAATTTTTTTTAAGAGCTCGAGTACCCACCCCCCTCCCCAACCCCCAGTCCGGCATTCAGATCCCTGGACCTCCTTGAACGTTTCTTGTTATGCACGCACGCATTGATCATTGCGCACTCCATAAAATAAGAGCATTTCTGAGCTCGCTCCTGACAACGGCGTCCCTCAGACTCGGTGATACTACGTTCAAACGAAGCATTGTTCGAGAAACTTGAACATGAAGGGAATGAAAAGCGCATAGTAGAATCCTCGACTGTATGCAATCCCTTACTCAAGCAACAATGGCGCTCATTTTGACTGCACGAGTACAGAACCCACTATTTTCGTCTTTTTTTTGCCGTTGAACCTCATTCACTGACTCGTTATTCTCACTTCACAACAAAATAGCAAGTGGCACACTCCGCAAGAAAATTTCTTGCATCGATCCCATGGAAAAAAATGATGATTAGTTGAACTAAGTATAATAAGTATTTAGGAGACAGTAATGGCACCGATGGCCATCTTTTGACCCGAGATGGGGAATATTTGGGGGTTGACGTTAACGGGGGAGCAGCCCACGGCGATGAGGCCATCTAAAAAGGAAAGGATTAAATTCAAAAGGGAAGACGCGAAAGAAAAGAAATACGAACGGAAAGTGTTGCCATCGCAGCAGACGGGCTGCTGGGTGCTGGTTGGTTTATAATAACCACATGAGAATGTATCGGGGAAAATAGACAAGGCAACTTACCAGCTGCCACCTTGGCCGATAGGGAGGGCGCTGATGGGAGTACAACTAGTACCAACTTGACCGGTGAACTGGCTGAGGTTGATGTTCAAAAGGGAAGCTAAGATGTTGGCCTGGTTTGAGTCAGACGCAAAGGTTTGGTTGCCTACAAAAGAATTGTTTTTAAGAAAAGAAATCAGACCCATGCCTCGCGGTGAAGAGATAGGGAGTTCGAACTAACAACATTGCATAGAGCCAGTGTTGCAAGAATTTTCGACCCCAGGGACGGGGGAGCCAGCGACAAAGGCAACGAGGGCAGCGGCGACGAAGAGGACTTGAGAGAACATGTCTGGATGAGAGACGGGGTTTCGGGTGGGTGATTGAAAGAGTGTGTGTGCTATGGAAGATAGTAAGTGACAGTGGCGAAGTTGGGTATTCGACTGAAAAACCAATGTCGTGTCGCTCCCGCTTTTATAGATTTTTGCAACGCACTGGCGGACCGCTGCCTGACTTCCCTTTGGTTTTAAATAACACACGGCGTTGATGGAAGAAAAATTGTCTGGCCCTCCAATTCGCTTCCTGCCGAAGGTCGCCTTGACAAAAAGGGGAAGTCCCTGCACTTGGCGCCCAAATCGGAAATCTTCCTCGCACAAGTCTCCAATTCTAATGCCGTTGAAAATCCCCCCCATGAGCTACGCAAGGCTACCGCTATGAAATCGCTTCTTATCGTTGGCCATGCAGTTGACGGAGTTTCTTAACGAAAGGCCAACGCACCACGCAGAGACTGACGGAAATCTGGATAAATACGCGCACACATAAGCAGTAGCGGGGTTTTTTCTCGGCGGTCTACATCGAGACCAAGGGGTCGACAAGGCTTTCTTCCGACCCTGGAAGCGGTGGCAAATTGGTGGTTTTATTTTCGGAGGCACAGGGAGGAAAAGAAACCCATCAGACTCTGAAGCTGGCAGCAGACGCGGAAGCTTGTCAAGTGGAATTTGTACCACCCCCGGGGTGGTACCATCCTTCCAAAATGCCGGGAAGTTCATCGCTGACATCAACGAAGTCCGTGCATACAGAATCTTGGCATCTGAATGGCCCAACAAGACCCGACCTGCGGCCCTGAAAAATGAAAAAAAGCGATATATTGCAGTCACAGCCAAAAAAGAGTACATACAAATAGAATACGTGCGTTTATAACTCCCTCCTGCGATTGTGCTCCAGCACACCAGGAAGCTCCGCTTCATCATGATGCTCAGCACCCCCTGCCGCAAGAGGCTCGTATAACTCTGCCTCCCTCTCTGCTCTATTTCTTCCGAATATTTGTCGGATCCATCGCCAACCCTCCGGAGTGTCACGTCCATTTCGAGGTTTCGGTGGGTAGAAGTCGCGCATCGATCCAGAGGCGGAGTCATGATCGTCATATGTGCTTAGTGGGATATGATCTTTGAGACCTGCATAGATAATGAATACGCTGAACAAGTTGAAAAACGAGACTTCGGACCTTCTCCAAAAACAGCGTCCATCTCTTCAAGTGGTACCCCTTTCGTCTCCGGGTATACTAAAGGCAATATGCGTATCAGACGATTGGATCAAAACAAGGCACTTACGAAAATATACTGCGGTAAGTCCAACGTATCTGAATATCAGCTTGTGGTGCGGCAAGAACGAAGTAACCCACCAAGTACAAAGCTGCACGCGCAGAAGAAACCATGCATAACGTAAAGTCGCCATTGAATCACCTCTTGGAGGTACGGAGTCGTCTGGCCGACCATCCAATTGAATGCCCAGTTCGTAGCCGTTGACAAGGACACTCCCTTGGCTCGGAATGTCAAGGGCATGATCTGGGAACATTCAGTTAACGTGAGTAGGTTGAAATACGACGAACCTCAGGGGGATATAACCACGGTAACGGACCCCAACTAGAAATTTCTGAAGTAAGAGAGCAGGTGAACAATCAGGGAGGCAGGGTCGTACCTATACCCGAAAGCTGCGTTGAAGATAATAACGCTGCAGACGACGGCTGTCGGTGTCCATGAGGCATCCAGATACATCCAGTAACCCGTTGCGCACAGCGCAAGGCCCATCTAGCAGAAAGTCGGGTTAGAGGGAGTTCAGAATGACTACGGAGGCCATACCACAGTAGCGCCTGAAAGGAGAATGGGTCGACGCCCCCATCGGTCAACTAGATACCACCTAGGATACGGGTTATGGATGGACCATGGAGATGGAAATAATACCAACGGCGGAAGCGTGCTTAAAATGTATAAAATTGAATTGATCCCCGTCATTAAGATCGCTTGGCGGCCTAGCCAGCCAGCCTCTGAAAATAGTTAGAAAAACGGTATCTATCATATCAAGCTTAAAACCGCGCCTTCAAATACACGAGCTATAAATGATGTGTTAAAGGGTATCCAAGATGTACGCTTTCACTGCTGACTCACGAGCATAATATGAGATCACTAGGAGGGGACATCGAGCTCCTCCTCGAGTTGACTAGTGAAGAACATACCATTGATTCCATTCTGTGTGCGGGCGCTTCAGTAAACCGAAAAAACACTGATAGGAGTCACGTACAAGTTGGGCAAAGGCCTGCGAAGACATGGCCAACAATACGCGTCGCTTGTACTTTCTCCACATCACAGTGTATGACCGGCCTTCACCAGATTCCCGCTGAGTATAGAAATCAGCGGGTCAACCATGGGACTCGAATGCCTGATGTTACCTCGGCGACGACCTTGCCCTTGATCTCTTGAAATTCCTCCAAAGCGTTCGAGTTTCTCGAATCTCCCTGCAAATCTGAAAGGACCTGCATACCTTCCTCGTCTCTGTCGTTATCGAGAAGCCACCTGGACGTAGCAGATAAGTGTGAGATATACGAAATGTGGCTCCAGAATCGATACAGCACCTTGGACTTTCCGGGAGTAGTAACGACCCTGCAGCAAGAATCGCACCGATAACGGATTGGAGGGATAGGGGGATTCGCCAGGCTAGGTTGGAACCGATAAACGAACAAAAGTAGTCTGTCCACTAAAAAAAAACTTGAGCAAGAGTCCAAAGAGTGAGTGGACGTACGAACCACAGAAAAGGCGTAACCAACAATGTTGCATGTAAATTCGGCGCACGCGAGGGCTCCTCTCTAGAACTCGTTAGAGAGGATATGTGGAGCTCAGTGACGACTTACGTGATCGGGCGGTGATATCTCGCTTTGGTATATAGGAACGATAGTTCTACGTGGTTTAGCAGATACCTTGTCTGAAAAGGGTACAAACTCACGAAAGTAAACCCACTCCGAAACCGCTCACTACTCGGCCAGCCACCATCGTCCAAAATCCAACCGTGAACGTCTGGATAGCACCGCCCACCGTGAAGATGACGGCCCCCATAAAAAGAGTTCCTCTTCGGCCAATAATATCCCCCACCCTACCTGCCGCTAAGGACGTCACTGGAGCAACGATAAGTTTTGAGAAATATAGGTCGTGTGCTTTGACACACCAAACGCTCCTATCTCAAGCACTGCAACGATCGTCCCAACTTGGAGTGCACTTGGCCGGTCAAAAAAATTGATGAAATGGGGCCCAGTAATAATGCCGGACATGACTCTGGCAGCCAATAAGCGACGGAAGGGGCTCGAAGCAAGAACCAGGACTAACCCTTGGTCATATCCGAACTTCAATTCAATCTGAGTAGAGTCACAAGGACATAATCGAAACAACTCACCAGAAACACGCCCAGACTGGCAAATATCGATACCCCATAGAGCAGCCTCTGTCCAACGAGTCGCCGCCGCGACCTGGGATACGTTGGCGAGAACATCTTAACTTGTGCTGGCAGCACTAGCAGTGGACTCCTCCGCTCGGGAATAAGAGAAATAAACTATGAAAGTAGGCGTCGAATATTCGAAGATGTCGTGATGGTCGAAGAACGCGCCTTCGTGGGCAACGGTGATGACGACAGTGATTTATTCCCACGATCTTTTTAAGCCTGTCGAGCGTCAACGCGTCACGGCCGCCTCTTCGCCGCCTCAGACTGGTCAGTAATCTGACGACTCACTGGCCCAGCGCCCGGTCCGATGAAATTCACGAAAAGTAAGTACAGATATTCACCCAGCTTAATGTGTCGGAGGAGAATTGCAAGACTTCAATTAGGTAAATATAACATGTATTAACCTAAATACCAACCTCACACTCTCCATCCGCGTAAACTAGCATCTGGCGGTGACCAAACATAATTTGATTCAGACGATGTCTAGATGCATGGAGTTGCTTTTTGCAGAAATTTTTCTTTGACCTTGATGCGATTCTTGATGAAGAATCCGCTCTTTTTGATTTACCACTTACAGGCAACTCGTTCGAGACATTGCCCTTAACCTCACAAAGCTGGCTAAAAGCCATGGTCATAGCTGAAATTTCCGTTGACCTGGTTAGCGTGCATGTGTTGAATAATTGCCTTGACTTTGACTCACATCTTCATCAGGTGGGGAGATACTCGTTCACGTCGAAAGTGTAGCGTCTCCGCCTCAAAGACCACTCCCCATCATTCGCCTTTCGGAATATATTTACTAAACCATTCCGCTCAGCCAGAAAATCTAAATGGCCAAGTTGTTGTAAGCAGGGATGGACAGCAGGTTATAGGTGGGATTTGTGAGATTAAACCGGTTCTTGTTCATTGATTTGGACATACGTATTGAAGGAGATTTTTTATTTTGCAAAGATACATAAATTATAAGACTCATGGATGGAGAATCTTGCGAAAATTTACTCCACGCGATTTTGGCGTTCACACTGGTAGTGTTGCCGTCGAATCGAATTGACTTCGAGGTGACTTCGATTCGATTCGGAAATCACACCACTTCGACACTTCGAAGTGAGTCGAAGTCAGTTTGTGATGGCCATCAAAAACAGCCAAAAACGGAAGGTTCGACACACGTGGTGCCGTGCATGTAATATCAAAGACGTGTTTCCTCAAACGCGTCTTTGCCGTTCCTCATCCCCTCCTCCCTCTCTTCCTACATCTCTACCAATACAAGTTAGCTGTCATATTATTAAGATGTTCCTGAAGTACTATTTTCTATATCATATATTTTATTTTATTTTATATGGTAGTCTTGGGACAAAAATCAGATGTCACCCTCGCAAGTATCAAGCCTGGCCGTTTTTTGAGGAATGAAACCGATCTAAATTTTTTACCATGGAGGTCTTGACATCACATTCACCAGGCTGGGACAACACACCCAGCTGTGTTTCAACTCCTCTTCCTTCAGCCGGTCATTACCCATGTACCCAAGCTACTTCCAGTATAGGTACTACCCACCACCATCACCCTCTCCACTTCAGAATGTTCACTCTGCTGTTCTTAATGTCCCGCGTCCACTTCGTCCACCACGCGAGGCTAAGATAAGCTGATTGCGGTGAGTGGTGATGGTGCAGGTACACACAAGCGACGTAAGAAGGATCCACCTGCGCAACCCATTCCGAATCTGGTAGTAGTTACTTTTTTCTGTAGCTGGAATGCTATCAATATGTCTACTTACGCACACAAAGTTGTTTTGCATGCCTCAATTGAGCGAACGATGTGATTGGTTGACGCGGAGCCGGGGATCGCCGAGTTCACTTCGATTCACTTCGAAAGGTCGAAGTGTAACGAAGTCAGTACATGTCACCACTTCGATTCCAGCTGAAGGCAGAACGATAGGCCAAGCCAGATCGACACATGCACAGGGTGGACCCTTAAATTTTCAAAGCGACGTGATGGCTGAGGCCGCTGAGTTCTCACAAGGTGTGAAATTTCAACCTCTGGATTGATGACACCCTATACCACCATAAAATTTGAGAGTCTGCCCTATGTATGTGTCGATTTGGCATGGCCTATTGTTCTGCATTCAGCTGTCATATGGCAACAGGGATCAGCCAGCTTCAAAATCATGGCTAAGACCGATATTTGTACACTGCCGATCATCAATGCCGAAGTTAACTATAATTATTAAATTATGTAACTACTAATATAATATCGCCCATCAAATATTTTCCTCTGGTTATCGATTAATACGACAATTATCGCCAAAGTGTGCAATCCAACGTGCCTATTTGTTTTGTCACTGTACAATGACCATGTTCACCTTCTAGTCTTCGTTGAAACTGGAAACTTTTAATTTCTAGCGTCGCGTCTGAATCAAGACCGCCTTCTTAATTACTTCTCTTCCTCCCATGGTTTCAAGCTGCGCGCTCGACTTACATACCATCAAAAGTATCAAAGAAAGCTCTTCGTCAAACTCACTAGTATGTCGATGATGAGGCATGTCCCTACTTAGATTTGGCAGATGTATAAGAAACGCAAGGCATCTTTTTGAATGGCTGAGGAGGATCTCACGAACGACTGGAATAACCTCATGCACGACATTGAACATCATTTTCTTCGCCGCATCTGACAATACTGTTGACAAAAACCTGCCCCAGCACCTTTTTAATGAAGTTCAAGCAGCCGACGTCCCCATGCCAATGCTGTTAACCACATCATTGTTGAGGCATTTCCACATGTCTGGCTGTGGAAAAGGTGGATAGGTAGGCTTCTGAGAGCTTCAGTGGCAATTGCTGATTTAGTCTGATAGATATTCCCGGGATTCGGAAAGGCGGAGCTCGAGTGCTTCTTTGCGATTATATTTCCCCCACTCATTCGCCCACTGGTTTCATAGGTACCACTGGCATGAAACCCGCTATACGTTGTCTTGCTCGTTGTGGACATATTGCAGGTCTTATCAAGAGGAGACTTGTGGTGTCCTGATGTGCTGTTACTTTGTTTGTTACCACTCCAGCGTTTCTGGCCCTCTTTGACTCACTTATGTACACAGAACATGCTAAGCGAACGACAATGACAGGACTCGATGTCGTATGCACACTGAAACATTCAAAGTGCACGCAATATGGTTTTGGTGCATAAGCCCACCTACATCGGATTTTTGTTGTGAATTTGTTTGCTCTATTGTTTTGAGATGCACAATTAGGCCCAACAGCAGGAGGGGTGAAAATTACGGGTATGTGGTTTTGTCTTGTTCGTCTTTTGTTGGCTGCTAATATGAATGATGCTCCATTCTCTTACATGGACAGTGGTCTCGACTATTTGCCCTGTTTTGGTCATTGGCCGTAAGCCTGACACACACCTCACATTATGCATTGTTTCTGAGCTCTCTTTTTGTCGGTTCCTCCACCAGCTTTCCCGAAGTTGCCGCTTTCAATGCCTCAACGCCTTATCTCCAACTTATCTCCTATAGTGTACTCGCCATATGACATGCTCTCCAACAGCCCTCCCCTGTAATACGTGGTTGTTTTTAGCTCTATCATAAAATTATGTACATAGGAAAGTTTTATTCCTACGAAAATTCAATCATCTGTTGCAGGACAGCAGGAAATATTTTGATGGACAATATTATATTGGGTGACTTTCCGTAACTCAAATCTATAAAAATGAATAAATTTGACCCTTATCGGAGTTTGAAAAGAGAACTTCACAGGAGAGTTTATTGGAGTGAATAAACTGTAACACCAACTGATTAGATTCTATTTGATGTATTTGCTTGCCTTGTACAAACTCACTTCCCTCCCATCTGAGCTGCTCTGAGGTTGTGTAGGCCTGTGGATGGGTTTATTATACTGATTGTTCATCCACCCTGCTGTAAAATTAGACCACACTCTGGGTGAAGCCCAAAAAATCCCAAGTTGAGCTGAACATGGCTGTGGATCAGTGAGTTAGGTGTCAAGAAGGGTGTTTGTAAAGGGAGCAACAGTTTCCAGGAGGGGATTTTGTAGCCATAAGACATTGACACTTCTAATAGACTCTGTAGTGGCTTTGAACTGCAACGAGAGGGAGCAGAATGCCCCAGCCGTAGGAGAGTAGTAGGGGATGAGGTAGAGCTGACTAAGCCATGTGGGAAGGAATCGTACCCAGGAAGGAAAGGTGTCCCCTTGGCAGGGTTGATTCCAGCGTTTGAAATCTGTTTGAGGGGTCTGTACCCTCTGAATAGATTAAGGTTTGTAACTGGGTTCCAACCAGGGACTCCATCAAAGTCAAACCCTTACAAGACTCGGCATCCTGGCAAAGGACCCTAGATTTCATCGATTTATTCAAATCTAGAGAATTTGTGTTACGGAAAGTCACCCATTAGTGGATAACTTCCCATAAGGTTTAGAAACCTAGATTATTTTTCTAAACTGACGTGCCGCCATGCCGTTTGCCAAATGGGTCACAATCTGTCAAAGTTGAACTCCGCTTGTCATCGAACACCCTCTTCTAGATTTTAATCTAGACGAGGCCTCCCCCCCCCCCTTCTAGTTCTAAATCACTTGCATAAACCCTTTTTTCATTGTCCGACAATCAATCCCTGAGCATCCCATCCAAATCAAGCAAGGCATCAAGATCTATCAAGATGCACCAACCTATGTAGCTGGTCTCCTGAAGAACTATTCACTACATCTTTCTTGTATTTCTCGAGAAACAATAGGGATTCAACAGTGGAAGACAGACAAGTCATTTTTCATTTGAACCGGGCTTTGTAGGACAGTTTTTTTCATCATGTTAACAATGTATGCAGCTCTCCTTCAAACCACACACCCAGGCATCCGATTGCACGTAAGTACAGCTTGTCTTCATGTTATTGGTCAGTTCTCCTCACTGAATTCTGTATCAATTGAGGCTGGAGGTGCAGTGGGCATGGAATGAGGTTGAGTAGAGAGATCTTAAATGAGATCTGCGTCACCAAAGAAGAATTGTACAGATTTGTGTTGCTTGGCTTATGGTTTAGAAAAATGACTGAATATATTTTTGAGCTCTGCCCATCAAACATTTAGAGAATAATCTGGGTTTCTAGACCTTATGGGAAGTTAT
This sequence comes from Laccaria bicolor S238N-H82, assembly GCF_000143565.1. NCBI lineage: Eukaryota > Fungi > Basidiomycota > Agaricomycetes > Agaricales > Hydnangiaceae > Laccaria > Laccaria bicolor. The sequence goes on from NW_001889904.1 coordinate 45,347, forward strand.
CCAGTAGTTAATTATAATTAACTTTGGCATTGATGATCGGCAGTGTACAAATATCGGTCTTAGCCGTGATTTTGAAGCTGGCTGATCCCTGTTGCCATAGATTCACTTCGGTTCACTTCATGGCAACTCTACACACTGGCAGTGCATTAGTTTACTATGGCAACAGGGAGTGGTCAGCTTCGTTTTCTCAGCAAACGCCGTTATTTGTCCACTTGCCGAGTTGCTGCCGCACATAATTATTACAAAATACTGTTTTCCCATGATAATTACCCTACTTGTGGCTTGTAAATGTGAAGCATCCACTGAAAACAACAGTTCTGAGAGTGCATCAGTGATGATGGGTACACCATTTCCTGCCTATTTAGTTTGGAAATTTGTTTGTCAGCTCTGTATCATGGTACTTAACCTTCTGAATTGTTTTACTGATGTTACCCAGCTCTCAGCCTGTTGCAATCTATGAGGTTCAATCCAGGTCAAAGGATTAGTAAAAAATGCATTGGAATTTTTTTCATCTCATGGTTCCATCTGCAGACTTTGAAAATTTTCAAACTGGTGGCAAGGTAGCTGAGAAAATCTTTTGAATATCCTTACTGCAACTCAAATTTAAGGACTATGGGTATGTATATTTCAATCTCTGACTAGGATTCACTCTACATATTTTCTTGTATTCCAGGAATTAATTGATGAGCTACTGTCCTTTCTTGCTAATGCTACTTCTCCATTACAGTCATGTCTTTACCCTCCATATTCACAGAGTAAATAAAAAATACCTCATTCAAAGTATAACACCTGGGAAAAGCAGTGATTTGAAAATGTACTAGAAGATTTATTCCCTTCTGAGTACTTGTAATTATCACAGGACTTACAATAACTTACCCCACAGAATTTCAATGATACTAAAGGCATTTTAGTTGAAAGTTAGCTTTTTTTATTGTTTTCTTCAGCATGAGGAGTGCTGCAGATTTGTGGTGAAGAGAATCAAATTACTTTCTTCAATCTTAACTGCTGAAGTTTGTTTCACCATTCTTCAACTTTGCACAGTGGCTGAAAAAGAACTTCGAATTTTGACTAATTTTTTGAACAGCATAATGTGACTGGCTGAAAGCTGGACAGTGTTGGTAGAACAATTTACATAGCAGAAGTATCATAACATAAAGATAACAAACAAATTTAAAAAGCAAATAGACAGGAGATTGTGTACTTACCATCTCCGACGCACTCTCAGAACTGTTAGTGCTCAACATTTTACGAGCTCAAGTAAGGTAATTATTGTGGGAAAATGGTATTTTGTAATAGTTATGTCTGGCACGCAACTCGGCAGGTGGACAAACAACGGTGTTTGCCGCGAAAACGAAGCTGACCACTCCCTGTTGCCATCGTTTACAGCTACAGCCCGCACGTTTGTTTGTCTTGGCGACGTACATCAACCTGTACGTTCGCTTGTGTTGGCGACGTACATCAACCTGATGTAGATAAATTATACTTAAGGTGTGTACTCGTCACGAGCAATGAATTGTACTGTCAGATTGTCTCCCTGCATTCAGTATGGCAACAGGGACCAGCCAGCTTCAATATCACGGCTAAGACCGATGTTTGTACACTTGCCGATCAATATGCTGAAATAAATTTACTATTTTATTATATAATATTGATATTGTCCATCACATATTGCGTATATATTTCCAACGCGCCGAATTGCCATACGATGTCCATCTTGTATCTTCGTTACCGGTCCACCAGATGCCTCATTCTGACAGCTTACTACGCAAAACATATGCAGTAGTACGGACCTATCTACTTATGTATAGCATGTTGTATTGTGTATAACTTCCGCACTACATACAAAACATACAATTCTGGCTTGATTCTGGCCTGTAGAACGTCGAGCAGAAAGGTGACAATGAGATCTCGTTGGCCAGTGGTCACGCCTGTCCAGCACAAGGATTAGGATGCACAAAAGGAAGGGTGTTGGGAGACATGCAGTATGCAAAAGGACAGTGGCAACCCAAGGAAAATCGGCGGTGGGTCATCGCATTAGAGGAGTCAAACGCAGGTCCAGACGGTGAGCTAGCCTGTAGAGTAGAAGACTTAGAGTTGGGTTGATTTGAGATCAACGAAGTCACGAGGCAAACGGTCGTGTCGCGCCTCTCAGCATAAACTGAACGTCAACCAGCGCACATCTTCCTAGCACCACAAACAAAAGGATTGAACCCCTCTCTCGGTACACGTTCTTTCAAGTTCCAATGTCTCATCAAGCAATGAGCAGACTCAATGCTGAGTTCACGTTCCTTCGGCGCAAACAAACGATAGTAGCTGGACACCGTGCCGTCCTTGGATGCATGACGGGTTGACAGCCGGGTACCGCTATGGTAGTGTTGCTGTATACATTGGGCTGGATAGTTCACTGTGTCTCCTCTCTATCCCGCACAGTTGCCCGTTGATATACAGGCAGCGGGCGAGCCGACATGGGAACACTTCGGATCGACGAAACTTGGGTTGACAGTGGAGCGGTGAACTCGGGTGGTGGTGGAACGGTGAACTTGGGTTGGCGGCGCAATGGTAGACTGTCGGACACAGACCAGGGCGGTGTGTATGGATGAGTACGGAGGCGCTGAAAGCAGCCAGTTGACCAACTTTGATAAAAAGAAAGATCAGAAACAATATAATAACATCGAGTCACGAGTGTCAGACTTACGGCTGATGGTTAGCCTAAAACAGGGTGAATAAGGAGGGTGCTAAGACTGGCACTGTCCATGTAAGAGAGTAGAGTATCGTTCACCTCAGTTATCAGCCAACAAAAGATGAACAAAATGAAACCACATACTGCACGTCTTGCGTACGGCTCTACTTTTCATCCCTCCTGCCGTTGGGCCTAATCATGCTTCGCGCGCGAAGTCGGTATGCAGAGCCTTGTAACGGCTGATAAGCTTGTTCGAGAAGGTAAGTCCAGCTTCGTCCCGAACGCGAGGGAGCCAGGAATTGTTGTAGTTGAGCGTCCTCGCCATCACGAATGGTGTTGGGTGACTCGGGCAATCGCTCAACATCGGTAAGTTTTCACGAAGAGCTTCTGGGACACCTTTGTTGGTGCATTGAGCTAGAACACAGCTGACAAGTGTTTAGCGGAGGTATGTGACGTGATGTGAACCTTCTCACTGTGGGGTGACAGAACGGGCAGTGAGAGATCAGAGAGAAGGAGGTCTTGGTAGATCAAAAAGCTCATTTCAACGAAGATACGAGATAGGCGCTTTGGAGCGCGATAATTGACATTGCGAAATATTTGATGGACAATATCAATATTATATAATAGAATAGTAAATTTATTTCGGCATAATGATCGGCAAGTGTACAAACATCGGTCTTAGCCGTGATATTGAAGCTGGCTGGTCCCTGTTGCCATAGTTCAGGACCTTGAGTAAGATACACTAGTTTGGTAAAAATCGTCTCGTTCGCCGAGGATTTTGAAGAATAAAATCTGACTCAAAACTAGCCCTAAATGACAAAAGTGAAACACAAAAAGACCCCCGAGGCCCAATAGATATTGAAGCGAGTTTGAAAGCTGCAAAGCAATCGTTAGCAGATCTGGAAATCAGTTCCCCCATTTTTCAATTTATGATTATTTCTTTCTGATCGGCGGTTGATGTTCGGTTGCATGCCAACGGCGGCACTGCCACGCGTCAATTGCTATCAAAAAGTTCAAACTCAGTTTCTACCAGTCTTTTCTGGGCCTCTTCGAGACTCGGTTACTTTCTACCAACCTTGCTGCGTCAGTTGAACTTGGTTTTTACTGAACTCTATATTTGTGGCATCTGCTGCTTGCGCCATCACTGCCTACACTTAACTGTAATTTTCCAACGTCAGCGAGATCCTGGACAAACCAAGGGAGCCTCCAAGACTCCAAGGAAGACATGTTACCCCGAGCTGATAACGATTTGCGGCGTGCGCTAGCGCTCTGATCGACTCCTGAAAATCCGAGGTTGTTCACTCATCAAACGTCGACGGTAGCCCCAATTTTATACTTGGAGGCGCGCCATCACGTTCAACCATGCACTCACTGTCACTGTATTTTTTCCAGGTGGTTTGCCAGAAATTGTTCTTTCGTGTGGTGGAATAATACATATCACAGCACAGTAGCATCAGAATTTGTGGAGTGGGACCCGACCTGGCACATCGGAGATTTCATTTTTGGCATAACCAAATCTCATCGCGCATTTGTTCTCAGAAGGCGACGACCCTCTATTACCCCTGAATCTGGGTTCTCGACTGGTTGTGACCAACGTTATGGGCGCAATCTTTCTTCACAAGATTTTTTCTCTTCCCCTCCACCTCTTCGAATGCCAGCATTAGCAGAGGCCAAATCCCGCTTCTCATTCTAGCTCAACCGATTTGATTCTCCAACGTCGTTACACGACACCCCACGCTCTTTACCTCTTCGGTTCTATCAAACCCCTATGCGCGTCCGACACACACGCGCTCGACGCCTCCTTAGTGACCGAACTCTTGAAGTACGAATACCACCTATTCCTCTGCCTTCTATCCCTATCATATCTCCCCTCCTCGCTGGCATTACTGGCAACGGCAACGGCAACAACGGGAATGGGAATGGGAATGGTGGTTCACACCCTGCTCCGAGTCCTGTGACCACCCCAGCACAAACCCCGCCTACGAGCGGCGGGACTACCACTACCGGTGGCTCCACATCCTCTAGTGGTTCGACCTCGTCTGGCGGAGCGACCAGTGGCGGAAGTACTGGAGGATCGACCAGCGGTGGAAGTAGTGGGGGAACGACCAGTGGCGGAGGTACCAGTAGCGGAAGTAGTGGGGGAACGACCACTGGAGGAACAACCAGTGGCGGAAGTACCGGAGGTTCAACCCCAGTTAATGGTTCTCCTGCTGTAGGTGTATCTACGCCAGGTGGCAGTTCTGATCCTGCTGGTGGTTCTGCTGGTGGCTCTACTCCAGGTGGCACCTCTTCTCCTGCTGGAGGCTCTTCTCCGGCAGGTACTTCGAACGGCGGGACCCCGAGCTCGGGCGCAGGTTCCACTTCGACTGGTTCAGCGAGCACTTCCGACGGTACTCCAGGCACTGCGGGATCTGGAACGGGCAGCAGTGATGGCACTTCCCCGTCTTCCCCATCTGTGTCATCCTCCGCTGGTGGATCAGCCAACGCGGCCAATCTTCCTGGCGGCGCCTCAGAACGCAAGAGTATTTCTGCCGTAACAAGCACGATCACTGACAGTCACGGACACGCCATTGCCACTACCATAATTACCCCAACAGCATCCGAAAATCCCAGTTCCTCCTCGGTTTCCCCGACAGACGGTGCTGCAAAATCAGGGCATTTATCTGCAGGCGGTGTCGCCGCCATTGCAGTCATCCTCTTCTTGTTCGGCCTTGGCATTACCGTCATTCTTCTCAGGAAAAAATGGGCTGAGCGTCGTCACGAGCGCAGAAACCGGTGGTGGTTCGCCAGGAGACGTACCTCGCAAAACTATGACGATGATAGTAGTGTCGAGTTTGCTGGGGGTAACTCGGCCCGAAGCAGTTTCGCAACTACGGTTGACCACGCTAACATTCCTAGCTCACACCTCAATCTCTCCGACGTCATGCCTCCTGTTCCACCGATGGCGCAGATCCGCCACAATCCGAACGCGCCCGTTCTCGTACTCCAAAGCTCACACTTCAACGATTTCCCCTTTGATCAGAGGCGCTTTTCGATTGGGAGCGCCGAATCGCATGTCTCAACCGATACGCAATTTCTCGTCGTGCATCACCGGGATAGCTTGAATATCGAGACGCCCCTGTCAAGCTCTCGTCCCTTTTTAAATTCGGAATCCTTTGCATTTCCCAAGCCACCTTCGGAAGCCGCCACGGGGTCAAGACCGTCGAGTAGTGCTTCGTTGGCAATGAGAAGCCCCACGCAGAGCAGTGCCTTCTTTCCCTCTTCACCGCGTCCTTCGACTGGTTCCCATTACCCAACCTCCCCTCCTGCATCACCGGTTATCCCACTATTGACTCCCCCCTCACCTGCTTCCGGAGTCTTCGACCCATTTTCTGACAAACATGGCCTCATCAGCAGTGATCCTTTTGCAGACCAACACCCCCCTCTTGTTCGCCCAAATCACTCGGCCTCAGGCGAATTCTCCGAGATAGAGATGATTCGTCGCCCATTTGTCCCGACACGGGAGGACGAGGTTGGTGTGGAGCCAAACGAACAAGTTCGTATTCTGCAATTGTTCGACGACGGTTGGGCAAAAGTTGAGAAAGTGAAAAGCTTCGAGGCGTCGAAAGGCAAAGAAGTTGAGGGGACCGAGGTTGAGACGGGCTTGATTCCAATAGATTGCTTGAGAGAGCCCGGCGTTGATTTGCCCACTTTTTTCGTCAAGAAACAAATCAGTGGTTATACCTCGCCTACCCAGAGCACCTTTGGGTTCTAAGGTTTTTTTTCTTTCTCTACTGTCACTACGGGTGCTAATCAACCCTCACAGCTGTTGGAATGCTATCCATAATTCGGTGCTCAGCTACTCGACGCTCTCTTCATTCCTGCTTCCCATCACTCTTGTAAATTTTTCCAACCACATCATAATACCCTTATCTATTCCTTTATTTCCCTACTTCCTGTACATTTCTGTTACTGTCCGATTTTATTGCCATTCTCCCATTTTTTCTTCTTTTCGAGACGGCTTTCGTTGACGGTCCATTCTTTTTGCCTTTCCGTGGACTTCATAACATGACCTTCTGTTATTCATCTTCGACGGCCAGAGCCCTTTCCCTTCTCATATTCATATCGTCAAATACTACTCCCTGGACTCTTTGTTACCCGTGTTTGTACGCCATAGAATACCCCGGAAGAAATTTAGATTCTGGCGAAATTCTGATTCAGATGATTACTGTGAGGGGGTGTGTGAGGAGCTTACAGGCATCCCAAGTCCAAATGCCAGTTTGAGGTGACGCTCGATGAAGGGCATTTTGGGTTCAAGCCACGATGGTCACGTGACACACTTTCTGGTGTTCTTCTGATCATTGTCAGATCAACTCGCAACCAACGCACAACAGATGTTGTCGAGAACAGACGACGAAATGGACGTCGATGAGGACTTCGTTGAGGGCGTAACCGACGAAGACAACGACGGCTCGGCATCAAATTCAGAAGAAGACGCCGAAGGCGAGGATGACGAAGAGAACGAGGACGATGCACCGAACCCCGAAGAAACGTACGCCGAGAAGGAGATTGAAGGAGATTTCGAGTGCGCAATTCTCTATAACTCATAATTCTGCTGAT
>NW_001889904.1:52675-69212 GCF_000143565.1 Laccaria bicolor S238N-H82
TGTTCACTGTGTCTCCTCTCTATCCCGCACAGTTGCCCGTTGATATACAGGCAGCGGGCGAGCCGACATGGGAACACTTCGGATCGACGAAACTTGGGTTGACAGTGGAGCGGTGAACTCGGGTGGTGGTGGAACGGTGAACTTGGGTTGGCGGCGCAATGGTAGACTGTCGGACACAGACCAGGGCGGTGTGTATGGATGAGTACGGAGGCGCTGAAAGCAGCCAGTTGACCAACTTTGATAAAAAGAAAGATCAGAAACAATATAATAACATCGAGTCACGAGTGTCAGACTTACGGCTGATGGTTAGCCTAAAACAGGGTGAATAAGGAGGGTGCTAAGACTGGCACTGTCCATGTAAGAGAGTAGAGTATCGTTCACCTCAGTTATCAGCCAACAAAAGATGAACAAAATGAAACCACATACTGCACGTCTTGCGTACGGCTCTACTTTTCATCCCTCCTGCCGTTGGGCCTAATCATGCTTCGCGCGCGAAGTCGGTATGCAGAGCCTTGTAACGGCTGATAAGCTTGTTCGAGAAGGTAAGTCCAGCTTCGTCCCGAACGCGAGGGAGCCAGGAATTGTTGTAGTTGAGCGTCCTCGCCATCACGAATGGTGTTGGGTGACTCGGGCAATCGCTCAACATCGGTAAGTTTTCACGAAGAGCTTCTGGGACACCTTTGTTGGTGCATTGAGCTAGAACACAGCTGACAAGTGTTTAGCGGAGGTATGTGACGTGATGTGAACCTTCTCACTGTGGGGTGACAGAACGGGCAGTGAGAGATCAGAGAGAAGGAGGTCTTGGTAGATCAAAAAGCTCATTTCAACGAAGATACGAGATAGGCGCTTTGGAGCGCGATAATTGACATTGCGAAATATTTGATGGACAATATCAATATTATATAATAGAATAGTAAATTTATTTCGGCATAATGATCGGCAAGTGTACAAACATCGGTCTTAGCCGTGATATTGAAGCTGGCTGGTCCCTGTTGCCATAGTTCAGGACCTTGAGTAAGATACACTAGTTTGGTAAAAATCGTCTCGTTCGCCGAGGATTTTGAAGAATAAAATCTGACTCAAAACTAGCCCTAAATGACAAAAGTGAAACACAAAAAGACCCCCGAGGCCCAATAGATATTGAAGCGAGTTTGAAAGCTGCAAAGCAATCGTTAGCAGATCTGGAAATCAGTTCCCCCATTTTTCAATTTATGATTATTTCTTTCTGATCGGCGGTTGATGTTCGGTTGCATGCCAACGGCGGCACTGCCACGCGTCAATTGCTATCAAAAAGTTCAAACTCAGTTTCTACCAGTCTTTTCTGGGCCTCTTCGAGACTCGGTTACTTTCTACCAACCTTGCTGCGTCAGTTGAACTTGGTTTTTACTGAACTCTATATTTGTGGCATCTGCTGCTTGCGCCATCACTGCCTACACTTAACTGTAATTTTCCAACGTCAGCGAGATCCTGGACAAACCAAGGGAGCCTCCAAGACTCCAAGGAAGACATGTTACCCCGAGCTGATAACGATTTGCGGCGTGCGCTAGCGCTCTGATCGACTCCTGAAAATCCGAGGTTGTTCACTCATCAAACGTCGACGGTAGCCCCAATTTTATACTTGGAGGCGCGCCATCACGTTCAACCATGCACTCACTGTCACTGTATTTTTTCCAGGTGGTTTGCCAGAAATTGTTCTTTCGTGTGGTGGAATAATACATATCACAGCACAGTAGCATCAGAATTTGTGGAGTGGGACCCGACCTGGCACATCGGAGATTTCATTTTTGGCATAACCAAATCTCATCGCGCATTTGTTCTCAGAAGGCGACGACCCTCTATTACCCCTGAATCTGGGTTCTCGACTGGTTGTGACCAACGTTATGGGCGCAATCTTTCTTCACAAGATTTTTTCTCTTCCCCTCCACCTCTTCGAATGCCAGCATTAGCAGAGGCCAAATCCCGCTTCTCATTCTAGCTCAACCGATTTGATTCTCCAACGTCGTTACACGACACCCCACGCTCTTTACCTCTTCGGTTCTATCAAACCCCTATGCGCGTCCGACACACACGCGCTCGACGCCTCCTTAGTGACCGAACTCTTGAAGTACGAATACCACCTATTCCTCTGCCTTCTATCCCTATCATATCTCCCCTCCTCGCTGGCATTACTGGCAACGGCAACGGCAACAACGGGAATGGGAATGGGAATGGTGGTTCACACCCTGCTCCGAGTCCTGTGACCACCCCAGCACAAACCCCGCCTACGAGCGGCGGGACTACCACTACCGGTGGCTCCACATCCTCTAGTGGTTCGACCTCGTCTGGCGGAGCGACCAGTGGCGGAAGTACTGGAGGATCGACCAGCGGTGGAAGTAGTGGGGGAACGACCAGTGGCGGAGGTACCAGTAGCGGAAGTAGTGGGGGAACGACCACTGGAGGAACAACCAGTGGCGGAAGTACCGGAGGTTCAACCCCAGTTAATGGTTCTCCTGCTGTAGGTGTATCTACGCCAGGTGGCAGTTCTGATCCTGCTGGTGGTTCTGCTGGTGGCTCTACTCCAGGTGGCACCTCTTCTCCTGCTGGAGGCTCTTCTCCGGCAGGTACTTCGAACGGCGGGACCCCGAGCTCGGGCGCAGGTTCCACTTCGACTGGTTCAGCGAGCACTTCCGACGGTACTCCAGGCACTGCGGGATCTGGAACGGGCAGCAGTGATGGCACTTCCCCGTCTTCCCCATCTGTGTCATCCTCCGCTGGTGGATCAGCCAACGCGGCCAATCTTCCTGGCGGCGCCTCAGAACGCAAGAGTATTTCTGCCGTAACAAGCACGATCACTGACAGTCACGGACACGCCATTGCCACTACCATAATTACCCCAACAGCATCCGAAAATCCCAGTTCCTCCTCGGGTTCCCCGACAGACGGTGCTGCAAAATCAGGGCATTTATCTGCAGGCGGTGTCGCCGCCATTGCAGTCATCCTCTTCTTGTTCGGCCTTGGCATTACCGTCATTCTTCTCAGGAAAAAATGGGCTGAGCGTCGTCACGAGCGCAGAAACCGGTGGTGGTTCGCCAGGAGACGTACCTCGCAAAACTATGACGATGATAGTAGTGTCGAGTTTGCTGGGGGTAACTCGGCCCGAAGCAGTTTCGCAACTACGGTTGACCACGCTAACATTCCTAGCTCACACCTCAATCTCTCCGACGTCATGCCTCCTGTTCCACCGATGGCGCAGATCCGCCACAATCCGAACGCGCCCGTTCTCGTACTCCAAAGCTCACACTTCAACGATTTCCCCTTTGATCAGAGGCGCTTTTCGATTGGGAGCGCCGAATCGCATGTCTCAACCGATACGCAATTTCTCGTCGTGCATCACCGGGATAGCTTGAATATCGAGACGCCCCTGTCAAGCTCTCGTCCCTTTTTAAATTCGGAATCCTTTGCATTTCCCAAGCCACCTTCGGAAGCCGCCACGGGGTCAAGACCGTCGAGTAGTGCTTCGTTGGCAATGAGAAGCCCCACGCAGAGCAGTGCCTTCTTTCCCTCTTCACCGCGTCCTTCGACTGGTTCCCATTACCCAACCTCCCCTCCTGCATCACCGGTTATCCCACTATTGACTCCCCCCTCACCTGCTTCCGGAGTCTTCGACCCATTTTCTGACAAACATGGCCTCATCAGCAGTGATCCTTTTGCAGACCAACACCCCCCTCTTGTTCGCCCAAATCACTCGGCCTCAGGCGAATTCTCCGAGATAGAGATGATTCGTCGCCCATTTGTCCCGACACGGGAGGACGAGGTTGGTGTGGAGCCAAACGAACAAGTTCGTATTCTGCAATTGTTCGACGACGGTTGGGCAAAAGTTGAGAAAGTGAAAAGCTTCGAGGCGTCGAAAGGCAAAGAAGTTGAGGGGACCGAGGTTGAGACGGGCTTGATTCCAATAGATTGCTTGAGAGAGCCCGGCGTTGATTTGCCCACTTTTTTCGTCAAGAAACAAATCAGTGGTTATACCTCGCCTACCCAGAGCACCTTTGGGTTCTAAGGTTTTTTTTCTTTCTCTACTGTCACTACGGGTGCTAATCAACCCTCACAGCTGTTGGAATGCTATCCATAATTCGGTGCTCAGCTACTCGACGCTCTCTTCATTCCTGCTTCCCATCACTCTTGTAAATTTTTCCAACCACATCATAATACCCTTATCTATTCCTTTATTTCCCTACTTCCTGTACATTTCTGTTACTGTCCGATTTTATTGCCATTCTCCCATTTTTTCTTCTTTTCGAGACGGCTTTCGTTGACGGTCCATTCTTTTTGCCTTTCCGTGGACTTCATAACATGACCTTCTGTTATTCATCTTCGACGGCCAGAGCCCTTTCCCTTCTCATATTCATATCGTCAAATACTACTCCCTGGACTCTTTGTTACCCGTGTTTGTACGCCATAGAATACCCCGGAAGAAATTTAGATTCTGGCGAAATTCTGATTCAGATGATTACTGTGAGGGGGTGTGTGAGGAGCTTACAGGCATCCCAAGTCCAAATGCCAGTTTGAGGTGACGCTCGATGAAGGGCATTTTGGGTTCAAGCCACGATGGTCACGTGACACACTTTCTGGTGTTCTTCTGATCATTGTCAGATCAACTCGCAACCAACGCACAACAGATGTTGTCGAGAACAGACGACGAAATGGACGTCGATGAGGACTTCGTTGAGGGCGTAACCGACGAAGACAACGACGGCTCGGCATCAAATTCAGAAGAAGACGCCGAAGGCGAGGATGACGAAGAGAACGAGGACGATGCACCGAACCCCGAAGAAACGTACGCCGAGAAGGAGATTGAAGGAGATTTCGAGTGCGCAATTCTCTATAACTCATAATTCTGCTGATCAGTGCAATCGCAGTCGTCTCGTACAGAACATACGACTCCGGGACACGTCCTCAAACAACGGAGCGAGCGGCAGCGGATTGACAAAGGATTGGGATTTCAGCATCGAGGAGAAAGAGGCCGAGTTCCGCGATGACCTCAGGGAAGCCTCAGGTATTGGCCGGAAACGCAAACGGGCGAGTGAACTTGCCTACCCTCGTTTTTTTTGCTAAAACCCCCCACAGAAAGGCCGAACGACGGGGCCAGTCCTCTCTCAACAAGTTCGCTCCCTTATTGGTGATGGGAATCAAGCGTATGTAGACAGCAACTTACCTGAAGCGATCCGGATGATGCAAGAAGTCATACGCATTGAACCGCGCGCGGCGAGTGCTTGGTCTGTCCTTGCACAGTGCTATGAAGATATGGAACAAGGGCAGAAGGCGCTCCAGCTTAGGATCATGGCGGCTCACCTTCGACACGATGCGGATGAGTGGGATCGATTGGCGAGGCAGTCAAGGGAACATGGGTATAACCAACAGGCGTTATACTGCTATCGAAAAGTATATAGTCTTGACCCGACAAATGTCGACGCGTTGTGGGATCGAGCATCGTTGGCAAAGGAGATTGGGGATTTTCGAACAGTAAGTTTGTTCATACTCATCTCATTACTACATTTAACATTGCCTTCAGGCTCGCAACGCGTTCACATCAATCCTTAAACGGTTTCCACACGACCTGACCGTTCTTCGCGAACTCCACACCATTCTCGTCGAGCTCTCCGAACTCCCAACTTGTGCCGACCTCCTCCAAGCCGCGTTTGACCACTATCAACGCATCTACCCCACCCCTTCCCAGACCATCTTCACCAAACTGGACCTGCTCCTTCTGGCCGACTTGTACAACGCTCTTGGGGAACACGAAAAAGCAGCCCAGACGATCAGGCGCGGAACTCGTTGGTTGCAAGGGAGAGCCGAGCAGCGGTATTGGGATTTGTGCGAGGATGATAGGGAGTATGATATGGATGGGTGGCCGGCGAGAAGTGTGATTGGGGAGGGAGGTGGGATACAGGCTGGGAGGTATGAGTTGGACGCCAATGCGCGTCATCGGTTGGCGGTTGCGAGGATCAAGATGGGCGAGATCGAGGAGGGAAAGGTAAATTTGATTCCCTTGGTTGTGGGAGACGCTGATTTTGGTTGGTTAGCTTCATGCGAATGCGGTCTTGGCACAAGATATTCTTGATTACGCGGTCCTCTTTGCTGAGATTGCAGATGCGTACTTTGAGAGGGAGATGTACGCCGAGGCGAAGCCTATCTACGAACTCCTTGGTGCTGACCCTGCGGTATGTGACTCCCAATACGTCTTTTCTAGATATGGCACTCATCTCAACTGAAGACAAGCAGTATTTATATTCTGTTACAAACAGCCGCATGCATGAAGATGCTCGAAGAGCTTCGTGAAGCTGCAGAAGTCTACGAACATAGTATGACTCTCTTATTTGGCGGCTGACTAACACGCTGACTGAAACGTATCAAGTCCGACAGGCTGATCCTACACACAACGACGCCAAAATGAAGCTTGCTGAAATTTATGAGATCCTAGGTGAACCTCGACGGGCTCTAGAACTAGTATATGAAGGTACGCAGTTGTTCTTCTCTCCCACCCCATCCTCGATTCAACGCGTCCCAGTCATCGACTCCCGCAAAAAGCGCGCAAAAGCACCGGCGACCCAATCTGAAGACGACCCCACCACAGCCTCTCTCTTCGCCGAAGAACGTATCGCCAGGACCAAAGCTAACGCTATCCGTCTCCAGAACCGACTAACGCACCTGCAGCTGAGGGAGCTGGAGACGGCCAAGGAGAAAGAGGTAATGCAGGGGTATCGGAAAATAAGGGAGCTGTGGGCGGGTATGATGGGTGGGGATGAGGAGTGTGAGAGGGAGTGGATGGTCGAGGCGGAGAAGCTTGTGGATATGTTCAGGGAGACGAGGAACTTGTTTTTGACCAGTCGGGTGGGTTGTCTTTCTTTCTTTTGCTTTGGGGTTGGGCGAGGGGCTGATCATTTTGGCGGGGCGTAGAATAATCCGTTTAGAGGGATGTTTCCGAGGAGTCATAGGAAGAAGCAGAAGGTCGAGACGGAAGCTGATGAAGATCGGATGGCGTCGAGGTTGCAGCTTGACTTGGGTTGGTTGTTGCTTAAATTGTCGGGCTAAGGCTAACATTGATCTTTTTAGAACGTGATAGCATGTCGAGGAAGGCGACCAAGGGAGACGCGCAGATTGGCAAAGTGGATGTATTTAGAGGGATTTCGTTCGATGACTGGTTGAAGTTGTTCATGCAGGTTTGTTTGGATTTTCTCTTACCTTTATGTGCTCTTTCGTTGATACTGGGGACCAGTATTGCTTTCTTCTTACTCGACGAGGTCAATACGATGTCGCAGATGAAATCCTTCGACATATCATGGTCTCAAACGCATATCAAGCTCGTGAGCGACAGGACTCTATTCGATTAGCAATCATCAGTGAGCGTCCCTCCCTTTGGCTCTTCGTACTGTCTGAGCTCATACGTCTCTGCCTGTAGCTTGTGGTCTGGCTGCGGGCCAACACACCGCTGTCGTTGAACAAGCACGCAAACTCATCACCGTACACCAATTTAACAACGAGCCACTCCGAATCCTCATGGCTTGCCTATCAAGTGGCCTCCGCCCCACAGATTCTTTCATCACTTCCACACTTCAGAAGCATTTGTTTAGGGAAATGAAGTTGGCGGATACGGCTGTGAAGAGCCCAGAAGTGCTTAAGTGGAATCCATTGAACAAACGGTATGCGCCCACTGCACAGAGTGGGAAAGCGGAGGATGGGGCTGAGGAGGATGGGGATGATGGAGTGCCGGATCAGGGTGGTGATCAGGAGAGTGGGGCGACAGCTACGGCAGGGAGCCTCAATGTCCCCGAGATACCGACGAAGCATAATCCAGTTATTGTGGCTATCTATGGCCAGATTTGTATCGCGGCGAAGAGCTATCAGAGTGCTATTTGTGAGTTGCCCCTTTCGTATGCGCTCCTTGCTGACGTTGTGGATAGTCTATCTGTTGCATGCATACGATTATTGCCCTGACGATCCAATGATATGCTTGTGCTTGGCCATAGCTTCCATTGGTAGGGCGATGCAGCGTCAGTCAGATAACCGGCATCATCTTGTTACACAGGTAGTTCTGTCTGCTCTGAACAGGGTTATGGGACTAACGATCTGTTTCTTCAAAGGCGATGGCGTTCTTAACGCAGTATCGCAGCCTCCGAGGAAGTGGCATGCAGAGTGTACGGGAAGTGGAATACAACTTTGCCAGGACTTTCCATCAGCTTGGTCCGTCTCATTATCCTGTCGTTGTGCGTCTTCCTTGCTAATCCTATCCAGGACTCTACTCCTACGCGGTCAAGCATTACGAAAATGTTCTTGAACTTGCGGAGAAGAACAATGTACGCCTCTGCTATCCTCCCCCTACCTCTCTTCAATGACTGTATCGTAACAGGACGACCTCTTCGCCAAAGAGGCCGCATACAACCTATCCCTGATCTTTGTCTTCACTGGCGCCACTCACCTGGCGAATGCTTTGTATCGTCGATGGCTCTCAATATGATTGGAAAAAGAAATGAATGAAAAGTAAAGTATCAACTCTATGTAACTGAATAGTTGTAGTTTATCGTGTATGGTCTGTTTATGCTTGCTGCAACCCGTCCACTCAAGTTAACTGAGCCTTTCCAGATCATGCGCTTGACTTTCCAAGGCAGGGAGTGTCCTTGTCAAAGGGTACGAACTGGGCATTCAACTGAAATGGTCAGACAGGTGTACCTTTGCACGCCGATTTGAAATACGAGGAGTGATTGAATGCAAACACGAGGTAGGTCCGAGTCGTCTTCTTTCGCCAGGTCCCCGCGGCTAAAATTGATACCACTCAGCCATGCCTCGGCGCTTGAATGTGAAAAAAATTGAAAGTAAATTCGTCATCATCAATCGAAGAGAACGAACATGACAGCCGTACTATACGTACGAGCTACATGAAATAACTCATGACCGGTTCAAAAACACCTGTAAGCTAGCGCCCTCTCTTCCGCGCTCATAGGATACTTCTCCATAACATCCTTGTACGCCTCCATGCCCAACCTCTGCATCGACTTTAGCCGATGGAGCTGCACCACCTCAACGGGGTTCCTTTTCTTGACTCGAACAGGAAAGATTGAGTCAAAGGAAGGACTCAACGGGGAAACTGGTGAGCTGCACGTATCCACATTATCTTGCAGGTTTACGACGGCGATATCCTGAAAAGGTTGCTTCGCCACGCCCTCTACGGTTCTGTCGAAACCGTCGTCCACACTCTCAGTCACAGTGCTTTCAATGACTATCTTCAACTTCTGTTCTCGCTCCACTGGCGTCATGAAATCAACAAAGGTAATGTTTGGGGTTCGGCAGCCAGGTATATCGTGGGCCTTGCTCGAAGATGCCATTCTGGCGAGCTGGCTCTCGGCCTCAGTAAGGCTCGCCACGGTGGATTTCTTGCGCAAGAACAAGGAGAGGGCGCGGGGAATAAGCTTTCCATTTTTTCTGGGGCGAATGGGGTTGCGAGTAACATTTGATTCAGGAATGGGATTGGCGCTGACAAAGTTGACGGTGCGTGTATTGTCGGGGAGCGTAGCGGAGGAGAGACGGCGGGGGACTTTGGGGCGCCGGTGTAGGTTTATTCCGGTGGTCGTGGATGCGGCATGGGTGCGATCAGCATCTATCATTGCGACTTTGTGGGTGTTGAAGGGCGGAGTTAGAGTATAGTGAGTTGATAAAAGTTCTGTACGCGTACAGTCAATGAACACTGTCGTTGCTTGAGTAAGAGATTGGGGGGTTCCACTGGGCACTTTTCATTCCCTTTATGCATCGTTTTGAACATACTAACACTGTGGGCATGCATGTAGCATTCATGCTTAGTAGGGGCGTCGTCGCCAGGAGCGAGCTCAACCAATTTGGAAACAATTGGTAAATGCTCGTAAACTGAGAACTCAACTCAGCTTCACCGAGTGTGTGCATAATTAGAAACAGTCGAGAAAAAGTCCTTGGAGTTGCCCTAGAGTCTTGCTAGAGACCAGCTTGCTGATGTAACGCACCCATGGAATTTTGAAACAAGTCCGAGTCACAACACATTTTATCCTCCCAACCATGACGAAAAATGTCGATTCCTCAGAAATTTCAGCCGCAGAGTCTGCCAACACCATCCCCATAGAAGACTTGCTCATTGGGACGCATCCGTGGTTGTACAATAAAGATCGGGTGCGTGGCTTGTACTTATACCCTTCAATCACGTCACCTCACAATTATTTGAAGACTCGCTATGGTGGCCTAACTGTCATTCCAAAGCACCTCTTAGCAGTTTGTACTTGGCCTCTTCTACAGTTCTAAAAATGCTGAAGAGTTACTCTAGATCGAGGACGACGACAAAAGACAGTCAGCGATAGACAACTTCTTGGCGATTATGCGCGCAACGCCTCTCACAGATGAGGAAAAACGGCAAAGAGATGAGTGGGATGAGCTAATTTTGCCAAAACCTGGTAACGTTTATCTCTACCTGAATTTGGTTTCTTGCAGGGCTGATCAGTTGGTTTTCAGGGCCTCTTGACTGTCTGGACGACGATTACGCAGACGATTTGATAGCTTGGTCTGAGGGCCGTGGGGAGTGCCCAGATCCACCCAAGGGGTCAACAGCGAAGAACTGTAGAAGTGGACAGTGAAGCATGAGCATAGTGTACTGATAGGGATGAAGGAGGTTTCAAGCCACGATCTCGCAGGTATTCCCTCGGTCTTCAGGTCCTTGGACTTGCAGGTGAACAAGCTTGTAAAAACCTAATTATCTTGTCGCAAGGGGCTCTAGTGATAGAAAAATATGGATAGCTGAGCCTTCTAATACTACTCTCGATGATGATTGCATGACTTGAGTACTCATCTCCCGAAATTAGTGTTGGATGTGAGTTGGTTATCGACGTCGAATATCACAACTGACTCACTTGAATGAAGTAAATGAGACAATATGATCGGCGGCAGGTTCGGGAGAATCTCGGGAAAGCTTTAAGAATCGTGAGGTGTTCAATAATGGATGCCTTCCCGTACTAAGAGTCTGAAGACGTCGATTTTTATCAGGTGCGGTAAGTAATCGATGATCGTGGTGACTGCGAGGACTTGCCTTTCCACGACGATGCAGTCTTCCAGAATATGGAAGGGGATCGTACCGGTACTTTGACACCAACGCAAGGACAACTTGAGGCGTGATGCGAAGACGACTTAGCAGTGAGCGCCTTCATTTAGCAGTGATGGGAGTGTGTATTTTCTTGCCAGTGCCAAGTTGTGAATTTTCGATGAACGTACATTCATGATGTAGATTCAGAAAACAAAACAATTCAAAGAGGCGCTGATTGTGGACAGAAGGACAGGAAGGACTATTTCCTCAGATCTAGACATCTGTGGTACAGCCAAATTAGCGTTCTGGTCGTCGATAGAAAGAAGTAGTATGTACCGTAACACCCAAATTCATCCGGAATAGCCTTGCAGCATCGCCAGCATTGGTCGGGAGTGTTAACGTTGAAACGCGTCGCAGTGTATCCCTGGATGCAGAGCGGGATTGGTGAGCCGCAGGCGTTGCTGCAGACTTCCTTGATGGCTGTTGCAGGAGCCGCGGTGTAGAGGGTTGCGATGAGCCCGATGACGATTGAGAGGAGTTTCATGGTTGTGTTTTACTGATTGGAGTCTGACCATGAGTAGAGAATCAAAGGTGGGATATCAAGGGACGTACTACGGCGGGATAGTAAGTATATGCTAGAGATGAGTACCGCAGAAGAAGAAGTGGGTTTTTATATCCATCTTATCCAGGGCTGTCGGGCGATAGAAATCTGGGATGACATGTTTATCTTTCCGAAGACTGATCATGACCACATTACGGAAAGATACTTACCTGTGCATTTTTCGACGAGTGTGCGCAGTGGACGCCGCCAAGTTGCTTATCTCGGGAGTGGGCGCCATGACGCAAGTGCCGTCTGGTTGTAAGCTTTTTTGAGCAGAGAGGTAGTCCCTCGCAAATCTTTACGAGGAAACTGATTTTCTGGGACACTGATGTCGAATGCGATGCATGAGGAATCGTGAGCAGAAGCATCGCGATGGCTACTCTTGGTCACGCGTGACAGCTCTTCTTCTCATACCATCATCATCTCCGCCGGCAATGACGGAGACGTTGAACAACGTTGATACGATACAGGAGGTAAGCGCCAGTTCGGCCAGCTAAGCGATCACTCACTCCGCTGCAGCACCGTCTCGTCGAGCTGACGGAGATGGAGCGAAACAACTCAGAGACAACCGACGATTCGCCGTTTACCTCAGCTTTGACGACGCCTGTGGATCAAGATGTGCCCATCAATGTCTATCAGGGCATACACGAGGCTCTTGCGAGAGATATGGACGGCTCAGCGGTAGACTCGTACTTTGATTTGAAGGCTGTAGGCAAAGGCGCGGATATCGCGCAGTTATCGCAGCAATTAGAGGAACGAAGGGTAGTTGAGGTTGAGGTTAGT
Source organism: Laccaria bicolor S238N-H82 (assembly GCF_000143565.1). Lineage (NCBI taxonomy): Eukaryota > Fungi > Basidiomycota > Agaricomycetes > Agaricales > Hydnangiaceae > Laccaria > Laccaria bicolor. The sequence goes on from NW_001889904.1 coordinate 65,128, forward strand.
TTCACGCTTCTTTAAGATTCGGCAGCCTTTCACGGTCATCCATTAGATAGCCCCAGACCCAGTATTGGAGCTGGTGGCGACGTTGGTTCCGGAAGCGCTGCAGACGACCTTGGCCCCTGACACATCGTTATCCTCGGAGACGACATCCCCATTGGTCCTGGAAGACATTACAAGTCGCGCGTCTTCTCCTCCCCCACTATACCAAGAACCGGGTGCTATGCTTGGGGATTCGAATGAGGTCCGAATTATCCACTTTTGGAGGTAGTTTCCTGACTTCGTCTCACAAAGAGGACCGCGTGGAACCCCCCGCAATGGATTTAGAAGGCAGCACCACTGTCCCCCAGCCGAGCGAGGCGAGTCGAGTTCCCAGGTTTTATTTTAGCACTTACAGGTCGGTGTAGTCTGTTGATCTTTTACCGCGTGCCTTCTCTTCCGGATACATCAGCCAGGACGATACGAGTTCACCATGCTTTTCTTCTCCCGACATCGATACCCAACCGGCGGTAATTTACGTCCTCTTTTCGAGTTATATTGACCAAGCACTCTTCCCAGACCATCTATACGCTGCCGAACGGACCCATTTTGGTGGAGAGCCTTTCCACCGACTCCCAAAATCAGGTTTGATCACTTTCATCGACTATATGCGCCGCTCATAAACCTCTGTTAGCTCACCGTCGACGACGCATACCCCACAGGCTTAGAGCCTAACATTGATCCCAAAGTAACCCCTTCCTCCGTTCTTTCCGATGACTACGAACCTAGATACCCCGATTTCGTTTTCCACGCTGTCGCCATGTCTGCAATCCGTGTGATTTTCTTCCTACCATGGTGCGTAGCAGCCGGAGCCACGCTCTTCCTCTTTCCCCACCATCTAGAGCTCGTCATCTTCGAAACTGGCTACCTCGAGCCATCCAAAAGCATCTATCGCTTCGCCCGATGTGCGATTTCATGGAAGTGAAAGAATTGTCTCTCCGGCTGTTTGGTCGACTTTGGTCCGTCTCTCTGCCGTGACCTATTACTCCTCTAAACAATTCTTTACGTGGCACGAATTGGCACGAACCTGCCCGTATGCCTTGTTACCCCACAGGGTGAAGGCAAATCTGAATCATCGAGCACCTTCACGGTTGTATGGTTTGTGGATGGAACGACATCGGGGGTCGAATACCGATACAAGTGAGCCGCGTGAGTTGAGGGTACGTACGTTCTCTCTTGATCTTCATCTCCAAACTTTATAATCTCTCCATTGTTCTCAACTTCTTCTACAACCGCCTTTTCCCATATCCACCATCCAGAACAACTCTCGGACTCTTACCACAATCTTTTTCACTCTCAGCCAATGCACGAACGACATTTGGACCGCCAAGCTCGTCTCATTCAAGTAAACTGTATTCTTAAAGGTACGGTCGTTCTTCCTACTTCAGAAGTGCTGACCATTTCCACTGGTTTCCACTGCGCAGTTCAGTGCACCTTTCTGTCGTGAAGTTTCCTAGTACCAGTTCCATGTTGACGATGACAGTGAGCTTCCCCATGGCTCATGAATCGTGATCCCTCCAACGTCACCCTTTTTCGTTGGTGTGCTGTGGAGAATCAAAAGAGGTGCGGTTTGGTGGAAGAAATTGTTAGTCGAACTAGTCAGTTTTCATGTGAATTAACTCGTCACAATTGTCTACCACAAGAACTCGTATGCAAGGAGACCAAACGTTGCCTTAATTTGCAAACCGCGAAAAGGTACATAAATTAAATATCTGGGAGCGAGTGCATGTAAAGAAGTGTAGAGAAACTTTCAAGCTGAGTCTTCATAATCCTTCACAAGTGCCATAATCTGATTGTATGTCTCCTCGATGTTTTCGACAACGTCCACCGGCTTAACCTCCTTGCTTCTCCTCGCCTTCTGATCATTGAACCACTCAATGAATCGATTCGCTAAATTCCTAAGTCTGCCAAAAAACTTGCAGGCCACAAATTCATGGGAATTGGCGAGGACGTCGAGTCTTGTTGATCTTGAAGTTAGAGGATTCTTCCAGAGTTCAAGCTGATCCCTCTGTCGGCGCAGATCGAAAGCTCGCAGGCCTTGAGGGACGTCCTCCTTGTACTCGATGGATAAGCAGATCCAAATTAAAACCCATAACATTGATTCGAGATCGTGACGATACAGGCGTTTGTACCGGTGTGGGACCCCTTCAAGAGAGAGGAGGTCAAGAGCCATAAAGGCGATGGTCCCAGTTCGTCGTCCGCCTTTAGATGGCTCCCCATAAATTTGAATGAGATCGAAATCATTCAGGACACCAACGCAACGAAGTGGGTCCCACATCAGGTTCCAAAGGCTAATATCGCCATGTTGGATCCCTTTTGACCAGAGCTGATGATGACCTGCATAACCTGTAAGCGAAGGATGCCAATCGATAAGGAACTGAACGCCTACATTCAAAGCACCCTTTCCAACCATTCAAAAACTTTTCTTCATTTCTCAAAGATCCCAATTGCTCCAGACGGATTGCAATAAGAACACGGAGCACACGGGACTTTGTATTTTCGTCCGTAAGCCCCAACTTTTCGCGGATATCCCCAGTCGTATGCTCCAAATCTATCCAACAGATGACGGTGGGTAGGTGTCGTTTTAACGCAGAGTCCTTTAGGAGATCGTGTGCACGCTCGATGGCAACCGCCTCGTTAGTTCTCGACTCTTCCGGCCAGTAGATTTTTGCGACGAGACCGCGATTGGACAATTTGAGGCCGTTAGGATCACGCCTCTTTGACCGAGTGGAAGCAGCTAGCACTCGTGTCGATCGACCATTCAGAGTGAATTGATCATAAATCTTGTCGGAAGGGTTAATAAGCACCTTCAAAGGTCGCTGACCCTCCTCAGTGGGAAACCTCATCTCGAACGGCGCGAAAATGTTGGTGGAATTTTGAAGAGAAGGTTCGATACCCCAGTTCCGCACGCCGAAGCGTTGAAACGCGAAAAGAAGGGCAGCGAAGTAAGGAAGATCCTGTATGATATTGACACCCGTGGTCTGAATTGCGCCTTGGCGGTCAAAAAACCAAATCCACGCAACATCATCTGGTGAAAGATAATGAACTTGAAGGAAAATGAGTAAGTAACGAAGTGGCTCACCGGCGATTAGCATAGTATGTGTGTTCAGAGTATAAACTCCACGGTTCAACATCTCAGAAGCATAGAGCGCGTTTTGGACAATCGGTGGTATTTTCGTGTAAGGTTGGAGGGTTTCCGGTCCTTTCGTACGTTTTAATCTCTTCAAAGGGGTGTCCCCCACCCCCGACCAACGCCGCTTCAGGCCTGACGGTGTGAATCCCCCCATATTTCTGCCTTCCCCGTCTTCCTCTCTTTCCTCGCTTTCCTCGCTTTCCTCACTTTCCTCGCTTTCCTCGCCTTCCCCACTCTGTTCGTTTCGCTGGCCTTTTCTAACTTCATCGTCTTTCCAGCCGGCCGATTGGGGCATTGTTTCGTCTCGAGGTTCCTCGTCCTCCTCTTCCGCGTCAAGTTCATCGTCCAGATATTCGACCGAGGGTGCGGACTCCCCAGGATCTGGGATTGGTCTCGTTTTCAGCGGCTTACTTATGTCTTTGGTCACAGGGATGTATAGCGACAAAGATGTGGAATAAGAAGCAGGAGGGGGATCGATCTTCTTCTTGATACATTTTTCTTCCACAGGAAGATTTATGATGGACCAGTCAAATGGTTGGGAAGGAGCTTGCGTCGGATGTAGGCGTTTCTTATTCTGTGATACGGCGATGGCTTGTTTTGAAGCCAAAATAACGTCTGGTTTTCGTGTTGTTGGCAAACCGCCGTGCGTTGCGTTCATGATTTTTGGGTTGCTGCGATGGAACATGATGTCGGTGGGGGGTTTGAAATCGCAATCGCGTGGCCGAACGGTTCTGAGCCGGTCCAAGATGTGGTTGAAAGCTTTGATTTTGGGTGCGTAGCGCTCAACCTCGGAAGGCTGTTTGCAGCTGTATATGGTTTAGATTTGCAACCTCAGTAAAATATCGACGCACTTACTAGTCTTCCAACAATGACTTCGTCCGAACCGCGTTACAGACCGGTAAGACGGCCTCAAGACATC
>NW_001889904.1:70250-72915 GCF_000143565.1 Laccaria bicolor S238N-H82
GTGTCGCTGTACCCACAGTCATCGTNTCCGACATAATTCGCAACCTCCCGAATGATTCCGAATATTCAACTGATATATTTGGGGGTATCTAATCATGTTTACTACTGGTAGGGACTGTTATCGATATCTGGCTAGCTACTGCTAGCGAGGAACTAGGTTAATGGATATATAGAGAAAAGAAAGTAGATGCCAAGTAGATGTAGGTGCAAGAGTTGGAGAAGGGTAGGGACTGTTATCGATATCTAGCCAGGAAATAGGTTTGTGAATGTATCCGGAAGACGAGGAATTAGGAGCGCATGGAAGAGTTGCAGAAGGGGTGAGTTCCAAAGGAATGATGGATGGGACTACTAGTCGTTGCGAGCGAAATCCTCATCAGTGAAGTCAGGGCCGTCCTCGTCAACGACGTCGGCGAGACCGGCGCGCTCCCTGGAGATTTATTGAGTATGTAAAGTTGTAAAAAGATGTATATTACGTACTTTCCAGCTGCGAGGAGGTCCTTCTGAAGGTTTTGAGTGGCCATGCTACCTGACCCGGATGAGTAAGCCTCCCAGTTTTGAAGTGCTCGAAGATGGCGGTCGTAGACCTTCTCATAAGCTTTGGCCGTAAAGGCAATCTTCTGGAAGGTGCCGGTTCGCCATTCATCGATAGCACATTCAATCTGGAAGAAACAGTGAGAACGTTATGATAAATGTAGTAGGGAACAGCAAGACATACCCCCGCCGCAATCAAGGCAATGACCTCCAGGAACATGCCATCCGCAAAGTACTGCGGCATGCATATAGCTTCGGAGTTGAGCTTGTCATCATACCACTGGAGGTTGATTACACTGGCGATGAGATCCGTTCGATAGAGACCGCCCTTTTCTTTTGTATCCCTGTAATTCTAAGAATGTGTTACTCAAAGCTCCTGCAGAAGTGACTAGAAGACTCACCCGATGAACAAACGCACGCTTGTGCTTGAGCGTTTGAACAGTTTCACGGATCCCGTTGATTGTGTTGATGTCACTTGAGTTTTTGAAGCCATAGAAGGGCGCGACAGCGCTCCGTGCATGCACTTTGATCTGACCCCGTAGCTGGGCCAGCCGCATTTTAATCTGTGTACAAATGCATAAGATTATAGATATAAATATTTGAAGAGGCTTGACGTACCAATGCAAGCTCATCCTCAGTTGGTGGACTATCTCCAATGTAGTTGAACTCTTGGTTCATCTCCTTCAGGGCGGCGTACCAAGACTCGACGGACCGTTTGTCGACTTCCTGAGCGGTCGGATAAGGACCTTTTGCAGTCAGGAACCGATAATGACACAAAGCCCGATCAAGTATGCGCCGGCGAGAAGGGTTGAGGTCAGCTGCGCGGACAGACTTCTTGTTGGGCGATGCGGGGGTGTCCTCATCAGGGCCCCGAGCGGCGATGATATCCTCATCATCTTCCTCTTCAATGGCATCATGGGGCCGTTTGCGCGAAGGCCCTGTTGCCTGTATACCAAGATCAATGGCTGGAATATACCGAGGGAGGCAGTAAACTGTACCTGGTTCTCCTTATTGCCTGGTGTCGGTGTCGGAGGCGTAACGTGCGTGCGCCGAACAAGATTCCCGTTGTGTGACGCGTGGTTCGATGACATCATTGGCCGAGGCGATGGGCTTCCAAACATATTGTTGCGAGGAACCAATTTGCGCCTAGGTAGTTCTGCAGGTGTCGAGGTGATCTGAGCTCAAAAATCAGAACAAAACATGAAGATAGATATAGAAGTACATACTTGGGTGCTAACAGGCGGAAGATCGGCCAATGTCAACCGTTCATCAGCGTTGATGCTATTGGCAGGGAGTGGGACATCGGGGCCTTGAGCGACGTTAGCCTCTGGATCATTTTGCATCTCCAACAGTTCAGCTTCATCAAACTCGTCCAGCGGACGTTGATAACCTGGCCAGGCATAATTAATTCTCAAATTAATGCTGACACTGGGCACACACTTACCGTTAGATTGCGTATTGGCATTGAAGCCGAAAGATGGCCATTGGTTATCGTCAAATCCTAGGTGTGAGAAGTTCGCATGATTAGAGGGTGGCGCAAAAATCGAGGGCGTGAAATCAGTGTCCTGGGTTTCCGGGACAGATGCAGCCCTGACTTGGGTGTTCTGTGGGATAACATGACTGCCCACGCGGGGTTGAGGAGGTGCTCGAGCCTGTGGCCTCTGGCGCTGAGCACGAGAGGCAGCTTGCCTAGCCAGAGTCTCATCTACATAGAGGTGAAGTTCAGTTGGGGTCTTGGAGTGAAAAAGACAAAGAGAAAGATACTTGCTATAGGTCTGAATGCGCTCCGTGGGTCGTGATTCACGAGAGTGACGGCCATGGTGAACTGGCTCTTGATTAGAAAAGTCAAAGTCCATGTCGTAGGCAGACGACATGAGTAATTAATAGATTAGTGAGTGAGCGATGAAAAAAAGAAAGTGGTGGTTGTGGTGGTGCGGAAAGAAAGGCGAAAATCGGAGTGATTCGGAAGATTTTAAGCTGAAGATTTCAAATTGTAACATAATTTGAAATCTTCGTGAGGAGTCGGCGACTCTTAGCGACTGTCGCCAACCTCAATATTACTCCCCCGCTATCCATCGTCCCACACAAGTCATGCCTAGCCAATTCCCCTGCAGCTACTGTTTTCGAGTGTTCCC